>NC_089842.1:243548458-243553458 GCF_035609145.1 Eleutherodactylus coqui
GGAGTTCTTTAGAAGTGGACAGATGCAGTTACAACTCCCAGGAAGCCACCGGCGGTACATAAATATATCCCATTGCATTGCCCAACACAGCTGAGGTAACGTCAGCTGTAATGCAGGTGGGCTAAAAATTAATTGGATTACACTGTAGGCGAGGGCCCCCAAAAATTGGTGTACCAACAGTACTAATGTACCTGAGAAAAATTGCCCATGCCCAACCGAGAGGGCAGGTGAAACCCATTAATCGCTTTGGTTAATGTGGCTTAAGTGGTAACTAGGCCTGGAGGCAGCCCAGATAAAATAAAAATTGGTTCAAGTTAAAGTTTCAACGCTTTAATGAGCATTGAAACGTATAAAAATTGTTTAGAAAAATTATATGAGTGAGCCTTGTGGGCCTAAGAAAAATTGCCTGTTCGGCGTGATTACGTGAGGTTTCAGGAGGAGGAGCAGGAGGAGGAGGAGGAATATTATACACAGATTGATGAAGCAAAAATGTCACCGTTTTGGATGGTGAGAGAGAACGATGCTTCCATCCGCGGGTGCAGCCTACGTATTGCTTAGGTATCGCTGCTGTCCGCTGGTGGAGAAGAGAAGTCTGGGGAAATCCAGGCTTTGTTCATCTTGATGAGTGTAAGCCTGTCGGCACTGTCGGTTGACAGGCGGGTACGCTTATCTGTGATGATTCCCCCAGCTGCACTAAACACCCTCTCTGACAAGACGCTAGCCGCAGGACAAGCCAGCACCTCCAGGGCATACAGCGCGAGTTCAGGCCACGTGTCCAGCTTCGACACCCAGTAGTTGTAGGGGGCAGAGGCGTCACGGAGGACGGTGGTACGATCGGCTACGTACTCCCTCACCATCCTTTTACAGTGCTCCCGCCGACTCAGCCTTGACTGGGGAGCGATGACACAGTCTTGCTGGGGAGCCATAAAGCTATCAAGGGCCTTAGAGAGTGTTCCCCTGCCTGTGCTGTACATGCTGCCTGATCTCTGCGCCTCCCCTGCTACCTGGCCCTCGGAACTGCGCCTTCTGCCACTAGCGCTGTCGGATGGGAATTTTACCATCAGTTTGTCCGCCAGGGTCCTGTGGTATAGCATCATTCTCGAACCCCTTTCCTCTTCGGGTATGAGAGTGGAAAGGTTCTCCTTATACCGTGGGTCAAGCAGTGTGTACACCCAGTAATCCGTAGTGGCCAGAATGCGTGTAACGCGAGGGTCCCGAGAAAGGCATCCTAACATGAAGTCAGCCATGTGTGCCAGGGTACCTGTACGCAACACATGGCTGTCCTCACTAGGAAGATCACTTTCAGGATCCTCCTCCTCCTCCTGAGGCCATACACGCTGAAAGGATGACAGGCAAGCAGCATGTGTACCCTCAGCAGTGGGCCAAGCTGTCTCCTCCCCCTCCTCCTCATCTTCCTCCTCCTGCTCACCGAGCTGAGATATAGACAGGAGGGTGCTCTGACTATCCAGCGACATACTGTCTTCCCCCGCCTCCGTTTCCGAGTGCAAAGCGTCTGCCTTTATGCATTGCAGGGAACTTCTCAAGAGGCATAGCAGAGGAATGGTGACGCTAATGATTGCAGCATCCCCGCTCACCATCTGGGTAGACTCCTCAAAGTTTCCAAGGACCTGGCAGATGTCTGCCAACCAGGCCCACTCTTCTGAAAAGAATTTAGGAGGCTGACTCCCACTGCGCTGCCCATGTTGGAGTTGGTATTCCACTATAGCTCTACGCTGCTCATAGAGCCTGGCCAACATGTGGAGCGTAGAGTTCCACCGTGTGGGCACGTCGCACAGCAGTCGGTGCACTGGCAGATTAAACCGATGTTGCAGGGTGCGCAGGGTGGCAGCGTCCGTGTGGGACTTGCGGAAATGTGCGCAGAGCCGGCGCACCTTTCCGAGCAGGTCTGACAAGCGTGGGTAGCTTTTCAGAAACCGCTGAACCACCAAATTAAAGACGTGGGCCAGGCATGGCACGTGCGTGAGGCTGTCGAGCTGCAGAGCCGCCACCAGGTTACGGCCGTTGTCACACACGACCATGCCCGGTTGGAGGCTCAGCGGCGCAAGCCAGCGGTCGGTCTTCTCTGTCAGACCCTGCAGCAGTTCGTGGGCCGTGGGCCTCTTATCTCCTAAGCTGAGTAGTTTCAGCACGGCCTGCTGACGCTTGCCCACCGCTGTGCTGCCACGCCGCGCGACACCGACTGCTGGCGACGTGCTGCTGCTGCTGACACATCTTGATTGCGAGACAGAGGTTGCATTGGAGGAGAAGGAGGAGGAGGAGGGTGCTTTAGTGGAGGAAGCATACACCGCCGCAGATACCACCACCGAGCTGGGGCCCGCAATTCTGGACAACTGTGTCTCAACGTCATTGTCCTCCTCACCCACTGAAAGGTCTTGAGACAGTTGCCGGAAGTCCCCAGCCTCATCCCCCGGACCCCGGGAACTTTCCAATGGTTGGGCATCAGTCATGATAAACTCCTCTGGTGGGAGAGAAACCACTGCTGCCCAATCTGAGCAGGGGCCCGAGAACAGTTCCTGGGAGTCTGCCCGCTCCTCAGAATGTGTCATTGTAATGGAGTGAGGAGGCTGGGAGGAAGGAGGAGCAGCAGCCAGAGGATTCTGAGTTGCAGCAGTGGACGGCGCAGAACTGTGGGTGGACGATAGATTGCTGGATGCACTTTCTGCCATCCACGACAGGACCTGCTCACACTGCTCATTTTCTAATAAAGGTCTACCGCGTGGACCCATTAATTGTGCGATGAATGTGGGGACGCCAGAAACGTGCCTCTCTCCTAATCCCGCAGCAGTCGGCTGCGATACACCTGGATCAGGAGCTCGGCATGTGCCCACACCCTGACTTGGGCCTCCGCGTCCTCGGCCGCGTCCACGTCCTCTAGGCCTACCCCTACCCCTCAGCATGCTGTATTACCAGTAATGCAGAAACAGAACGCTGTAATTAAATGTGCCGCTTATTGGTCTGTGGTTGGAGGTTGACTTCGCTTACGGAACGCCAGGAAATAATTTTGCGCAAGCCTGCTGTAACATTTAGCTGGCTGCGTATGAATTTGGAGAACTACTACACCCAGCAGAGACCCAGAACACTGAGGACAGTCACAGGCAGCCCAAATAGATTTTTTTCCCCAAATGTTTTTGCAAAGGCCCACTGCCTATATTCAATCAATATGTCTTCTGTCCCTGCCTAAGCGCTTCTGGCCCTGGAGTATTACTGCAGGGCGCAATGCTCTGCACGGCCGATATACCAAAAAAAAAAATGTGCAACACTGCAAAAAGCAGCCTCCACAGTACTGCACACTGTTAGATGTGGCCCTAAGAAGGACCGTTGGGGTTCTTGAAGCCTAAAATACTCCTAACACTGTCCCTATAGCAGCTCCGGCATCAGCAGCACTTTCCCTGATCTCTGTCAGAATGCATCTGTGGCGAGCCGCGGGAGGGGCCGATTTTTATACTCGGGTGACACCTGATCTCGCCAGCCACTCACTGCAGGGGGGTGGTATAGGGCTTGAACGTCGCAGGGGGAAGTTGTAATGCCTTCCCTGTCTTTCTATTGGCCAGAAAAGCGCGCTAACGTCTCAGAGATGAAAGTGAAAATAACCCGAACATCGCGTGGTGCTCGTTACGAGTAACGAGCATCTCGAACACGCTAATACTCGAACGAGCATCAAGCTCGGACGAGTACGTTCACTCATCTCTAATAAATAGATAGATAGATAGGAGATAGATAGATAGATAAGATCATTAGATAGATAGAGAGATAGATAGATAGATATGAAATAGATAGATGATAGATAGATAAATAGATATGAGATAGATAGATAGATAGATAGATAGATATGAAATATATAGATGATAGATAGATAGGAGATAGATAGATAGATAGATAGATAGATAGATACTATAGATAGATAGATAAGAGATAGATAGATAGGAGATAGATGGAAAGATAGATAGATAGATAGGAGATAGCTAGATAGATAGTTAGATAGATAGCTAGATAGATAGATAGATAGATAGATAGATAGGAGATAGATATATATGAGATGGATAGCTAGATAGATAGATAGATAGATAGATAGGAGATAGATAGATAAATAGATAGATAGGAGATAGATAGATAAGAGATAGATAGATAGATAAGATCATTAGATAGATAGATAGATAGATAGATAGATAGATAGACAAATAGATATGAAATAGATAGATGATAGATAGATAGATAGATAGATAGATAGATAGATAGATAGATAGATAGGAGATAGATAGATATGAGATGGATAGATAGATAGATAGATAGATAGATAGATAGATAGATAGATAGCAGATAGATAGATATGAAATGGATAGATAGATACATATGAGATAGATAGATAGATATGAGATAGATAGATGATAGACAGATAGATAGGAGATAGATAGATAGATAGATAGATATGAGATATATGATAGATAGATAAGAGATAGATAGACAGATGGATAGATAGATAGAAATGAGATAGATAGATAGATATGAGATAGATAGATAGATAGATATGAGATAGATAGATGATAGATAGATATGAGATGGATAGATAGATAGATAGATAGATAGATAGATAGATAGATAGATAGGAGATAGACAGATATATAGATAGATATGAGATAGATAGATATGAGATAGATAGATAGATAGATAGGAGATAGATAGACAGATAGATAGATAGAAATTAGATAGATAGATAGATATGAGATAGATAGATAGATAGATAGATATGAGATAGATAGATGATAGATAGATATGAGATGGATAGATATAGATAGATAGATAGATAGATAGATAGATAGGAGATAGATAGATATGAGATAGATAGATAGATAGATAGATAGATAGGAGATAGATAGATGGATATGAGATAGATGATAGGAGATAGATAGATATGAGATAGATAGATGATAGATAGATAGATAGATAGATAGATAGGAGATAGATAGATAGATATGAGATAG
>NC_089842.1:243560958-243678458 GCF_035609145.1 Eleutherodactylus coqui
AGGAGATAGATAGATAGATAGATAGATAGATAGATAGATATGAGATAGATAGATAGATAGATAGATAGATAGATAGATAGATAGGAGATAGATAGATAGATAGAAAGATAGATAGATAGATAGATAGGAGATAGATATGAGATAGATTGATAGGAAATAGGTAGATAGATAGATAGATAGATATGAGATAGATAGATAGATATGAGATAGATAGATAGGAGATAGATAGATAGATAGATAGATAGATAGGAGATAGATAGGAGATAGATAGATAGATAGATAGATATGAGATAGATAGATAGATAGATAGGAGATAGATAGATAGATAGATAGGAGATAGATATGAGATAGATTGATAGGAGATAGATAGATAGATATGAGATAGATAGATAGATAGATATGAGATAGATAGATAGGAGATAGATAGATAGATAGATAGATAGATAGATAGATAGGAGATAGATAGGAGATAGATAGATAGATAGATAGATAGATAGATAGATAGATATGAGATAGATAGATAGATAGATAGATAGATAGATAGATAGGAGATAGATAGATAGATAGATAGATAGGAGATAGATAGATAGATAGATATGAGATGGATAGATAGATAGGAGATAGATAGATATGAGATAGATAGATAGATAGATAGATAGATAGATAGATAGATAGATAGGAGATAGATATGAGATAGATAGATATGAGATAGATAGATAGATAGACAGATATGAGATAGATAGATGATAGATAGATAGATATGAGATGGATAGATAGGTAGATATGAGATAGATAGATATGAGATAGATAGATAGATAGATAGATAGATAGATAGATAGATAGATAGATAGATAGATAGATAGATAGATAGATATAGGAGATAGATAGATAGATAGAGGAGATAGATCGATAGATAGATAGATAGATATGAGATAGATAGATAGATAGATAGATAGATAGATAGATAGATAGATAGATAGATATGAGATAGATAGATAGATAGATAGATAGATAGATAGATAGGAGATAGATAGGAGATAGATAGATAGATAGATAGATAGATAGATATGAGATAGATAGATAGATAGATAGATAGATAGATAGATAGATAGATAGATAGGAGATAGATAGATAGATAGGAGATAGATATGAGATAAATTGATAGGAGATAGATAGATAGATAGATAGATAGATAGATAGATATGAGATAGATAGATAGATAGATATGAGATAGATAGATAGGAGATAGATAGATAGATAGATAGATAGATAGATAGGAGATAGATAGATAGATAGATATGAGATAGATAGATAGATAGATAGATAGGAGATAGATAGATAGATAGATAGATAGGAGATAGATATGAGATAGATTGATAGGAGATAGATAGATAGATAGATAGATAGATAGATAGATAGATAGATAGATAGATAGATAGATAGATATGAGATAGATAGATAGATATGAGATAGATAGATAGGAGATAGATAGATAGATAGATAGATAGATAGATAGATAGATAGATAGATAGATAGATAGATAGATAGGAGATAGATAGGAGATAGATAGATAGATAGATAGATATGAGATAGATAGATAGATAGATAGATAGGAGATAGATAGATAGATAGATAGATAGATAGATAGATAGATAGATAGGAGATAGATAGATAGATAGATAGATAGATAGATAGATAGATAGATAGATAGATATGAGATAGATAGATAGATATGAGATAGATAGATAGGAGATAGATAGATAGATAGATAGATAGGAGATAGATAGATAGATAGATAGATAGATAGATAATGAGATAGATAGATAGATAGATAGATAGGAGATAGATGGATAGATAGGAGATAGATAGATAGACAGATAGATAGATATGAGATAGATAGATAGATATGAGATAGATAGATAGGAGATAGATAGATAGATAGATAGATAGATAGATAGATAGATAGATAGATAGATAGATAGATAGATAGATAGATATGAGATAGATATGAGATAGATTGATAGGAGATAGATAGATAGATAGATAGATAGATATGAGATAGATAGATAGATAGATAGATAGATATGAGATAGATAGATAGATAGATAGATAGATAGGAGATAGATAGATAGATAGATAGATAGATAGATAGATAGATAGGAGATAGATAGATAGATAGATAGATAGATAGATAGATAGATAGATAGATAGATAGATAGATAGATAGGAGATAGATATGAGATAGATTGATAGGAGATAGATAGATAGATAGATAGATAGATAGATAGATAGATATGAGATAGATAGATAGGAGATAGCTTTTATCCCGTTTGCCGCTTAATGTGGTTAATGTTAATGTTCTCATGCATTAACCACTGACCACAGACGTAGCATGCTGGGCATTCTAGTCCCACAGCAGCTGTAAAGCCGCCATTTCCTGTCCTTAACCCCTGAGGTCAGGCTTTTCTCATGAAGGCCTTCAGTAGCCGTTAACGCTCCCGCAGCTGGTGGCTGGGTATTGGGGCTACTAATATATCGGAGGTCCGCAGTCAGCATTGTGCACAAGGGGTAAAATATTAAATTAGTGCTTGTCTGGCCGTCAATGAAGACCCTTGAGGGGCCGGCGGTTTATTTATGCCCGATAGCAGTGATATAGAACAGGGGCACCGCTCTCTCTACGGTTCTTGTCTCTAACTGACAAGCCGGACAACAATAGCAGACTGTCAGACAGCCAGGGATAACAGAGCGTCCTGCGAGGGCCGGAGACGGGGGCCGCGGGTCACCAGACCAGCCTGCACTTATCCTCTCATCTGTGCAGACATGAAGTCCGCTGGCGGATGCCCTTCACCCGCGCACAGAGGCCAGAACTGAGTTGTGCCACTGAGGCCTACAACATCCAAATATATTTGTGCCCCCCTCGGAGTCATAGCGGATCCGATTAATAATAATGACTTTATTTAATATCGCACTCTCCTCTCAAAGCTCCAAAGTGCTTTTACATTAGCGCAGCCCGCGGCAGCCATTGTGGGCACCGTGGAGTAATCATCCGCCTTTGTCTTCACGCGGCCTAAATTAAAATCTTCTATTAATGAAGAGCACATAGCGCTAACGTGAATAGCATTCTGCAGAGCCGGAGGTCCTCGGGGTTCACAGACTTCTGCAGCCGCCGTACCCGTCACAGCCCATCAATAGTTCATGAAACCTACGAAAATATAGCCGAACAGTAGATGCTTTTTCATATTTCTTATATACAGTGCCAATAAAAAGTATTCACGCCCTTAGATGGATTGTCATAGTGAGCAGGGGCGTCCCTTACAAGGTCCAGGCTTGAGTTCGGACAGAGGCGCTCCTAAAGACTTAAGCGATATCCTACTTCACTTATAGCGTTTCTAGAAGTATTCATCCCCCGTGCCGGATCAGAGAGCCACAGTGCATATAACAAGGCACAATAATGAGCATACGCACTAATCTGCACAAAACGATCTACAAGCAGTAGAGGGGGGGAGGAGACAGTGGGGTAGGGAAAGACCTTGTCATGGGGCTCTACGGTCTCCTCCCACTAAGGGTAGCTCGGAACCCAACCATGTTAATGGGGGAGATCACAGGGATAGTAACCGGGGGTTACCTGTAGTCCAATTGTCACTCGTGACGCCATCGTTCCTTCTCCTGGAATGGATCTTGCAGATGAATAAAATAGTCCACCACTTGAAAAGTATATTTTGGAACAAAACTGGGAACAGTCAATCTTGTCCATTTACTTAAATGTTACCATAAAGTCAATAACAAGTGCAGAAAATCACAGCTTACAAGTATAACATCTCGGTGGAGCTCACAGGGTATTTGTACAATCCACAGTCCAAGTTATCTGCAGGATCCTTTAGGCCCAATGTCCATAGGCAGATTTGATTTGTGGAACTTGTTTAAGGGCTTTGACAGTAGGATTTCCTACTGAAAGGTTGCATCACACCGCACGAAAACCGAAAGCCATAGGAATGGCTTGATAGGCAATTTGCAATGACAGCCCTGGACCCTTTCAGAACACCGCCGGCAGCCATGCATGGCTGCATGGCAACTCGCGATCTCAGTGCCGGGGGCCGTACTGCACCCCTGAACATCAGTCGGGCATTTAAATGCTGCTGTCAGAATTGGCATTTAAAGGGTTAACAGCTCTGATGAGCAACGTGGCTTATCGGAGCTGTGGCATACATACCATGAACTTGCAAGACATAACTGTACGTCCTGGAGCATTAAGGCGTTAAGGCACAAAATGGGCTGGTCCCTAAGCTCCCTTCACACGGGCGTATTTGCGCATGCAAAACTTGGATGCAGAAAAAAAGAATCCATTGATTTCTAAAGGTTTGTTCGCATTTTCGTATTTTGTGCGCATATTTCGATCATGCAAAAAAGAAAATAGATCATGCCTCCATAGAAGCCAATGGGGGGGGGGGGGGTGCCCAAATGTGCATGCACGGTGATGCGTCAGATACTGCATAACTGCCAAGGAAAAAGAAGACATCAGTGACTCATTAGCCATTTCAATCGTTGCATTTGTTTACTGCGTGCAAATAAACGTGCTTTGTGGGGACAAAAGTTACAGTAACATACACAGACGTGCACACAAAAAAAGATGGAGCACCCGTGTGCAAAAATTCATTTTTTCCCCAAAGAAACAGCGCCACTCTTATTCATAGGTTGGATCTGGTATTGCAGCTCATCACCATTCATGTGAATGCAATACCAGTCAGAGCCGAGGAGCAGGAGTGGCGCTGTTTCTGGAAAACAAAAAAAATTAGACCCTGAAGTGCTTAATTTGTCAAGAGTCCTTCCAGACCTCCCCGCTAATTAGTTTTTGACCACTTCCTGTGTCTCTTATCTTCACAGGCGTTATTGCACAATCTCTGACATCTGCCAAACTTCGGGCTCTGGGATGAGCACGTTCTAGTTTTTAACTCTTAGGACCATGTCAAGAACATATTCCCTTCCTCTCTGCTCACTGACCAGAGGGGGCGCTATATCTAACACCTATGGCACCGCTGTAGTTTCAATGAACTGCCCAGTCAGTGTATAGCCCAGAACACCACCCTGGTCCCCTCCATAATTGACATACATGCCTGTCTCATGTAGATGCACTGTGCAAAGCTGTCATGTCTATTTCCTGTATGTGTGTTGCACAACTGCAGCGTCTGAAGGGTTAACTATATTATAATCATTGCTGTGAGCTTGGCTGCATGCTGTATGTATCTATCTTGTAGTGTCATGTGACGTGGTGTGCATGAGTCTATAAGTAGGAGTGATTGGGTTCCAGAGAACAGTTCTGAGTCCGTCTTCAGGCTGCTGAGGAGCGCCCATCTATCATATGAGGGTTTGCTACCACAGAGGCGCATGAGGGCACCATCAGCCCTTGTGCAGCTGAAGATGGAGGAGGAGGAGAGACCGCCGGACTATATGTGAAGCGCATGGGAGTGAGTGAGTCTAAATGTTTTCCCCATAAAGTCCCACCACAAGAGGGAGCCGTAGTGAGTAATTACCTTTGCCAGCGACAAGAAGTGTCACTATAACACTGCAGAAGTCTACTGAACCGCTGAAGATAATACTGAGATTTACTGATGATTCCTATGCAGCCGTCTGGAGTATGGATCACCATACAGTGGTACACCCGTAACCGAAACCCATGAAGTCTATGACAGCGGAGTGATCATTACTGCCATTCTGTGGACACTGACTTTCCTTAGTATTGCTGAATATGTACTAAGTTTTCCTGCACTGTAAACTCTGCATACTGAAGTCTGATGGACTATATAGAAAGTCACTAGTAAAGTTTTACCGGGCCTCCCCCGTTCCGGAGGACCCGAGGTATGATACACTTGTCCAGTGTCATTAATGCGCCATGTGTGAATGCCGGTGTGTGGAACGGTGGCGTCACAAGCTGACAACTACCATCCCCCCTTGTTGTCTGCCATTCCAGGTAACAAGAAACTTTGTAAATAGTTTATACCTCTACCCCGTGTACATTTTTTTTTTGGCAGTCACGTAACAGGATATATATATATATATATATATTTACATAGCTGTGCACTGCATCAGATTAATCCAAAGGGATTTAGGGAAAAAGTCCTTGCCAGAAGGGAACGTTATTTTAGGGCACCGGTAGTACTGGGTGGGCCACGGCAAAGTAGGCACACCCTTATGAAGGCTATCTACAAGAAAATCTTTGTTGTCCATAGCAACCAATCACAGCACAGCTTTCAATTTACCGGTGAAATGGGTCTTTGGTTGGCTATAGGCGCTGAGGATGTCCACGACTGTGGCCTTATCTACAGGGGATGTCTACCCAGCCGGCATGGGCCATGCCTATCATACTCTCTTGCCCAGTTAAATAACCTACGGGGGCATGCAACATGCTAGCAACCAGCAGCATTGTTGAGCTGATGAAGTTTTTGTTCCTCTGGGGCAACCACATCCTGGGGCAACCACACTTACAATGTCACTCCAGCTGCTGGTCAGCCTTGAGCTTATGTCTACAGTAATGCAAAGCAGCAGCTCTACTCACCGAGCTACCATACCTTTTGACAGTGAGGGGGACCAATGAGTGGAACAGGTTACCATGGGAGGTGGGGAGTTCTCCTTCAATGGAAGTGTTCAAACAAAGGCTGGACAAATATCTGGGATGATTTAGTGATCCTGCATTCAGCAGGGGGTCGGACCCGATGACCCCGGAGGACCTGGTGACCCTGGAGGACCTGTTGACCCTGAAGGTCCCTTCCAACTCTACCATTCTATGCTTCTATGGATGGTCGTATTGACAAATTCTTCACCACCTGGGCCTCATGACGCCCATTACGTGTACGGCATATGACACCCACCATCGTTTTCTGAACACATTCAGCTCCCGGCGGCTCATAGGCTACTATTTGGTACTAATAGGCATTATTACCAATTAGTAGATTATGCAAAATAATCACTCAAAAGCCATCTTAATACTCTTACCTCATAGGCAGAAGGCAGAGCGGGAACAGCTGACACCAAGATAAAGATCAATTTGCCCTAGGCTGCTTGGTCCGATGACCAAAAGTATTCTATGTCTCAGTAGCCGTAAATACACAGGGGAACCAGATTCTGCATGCTGGAGGCCCGCAGTGGATGCAATTCGTATCTGCGAGTGTGAACGAAAAAACATAAGAACATGCTTTCCAATGTTGCCGTAGACCCACGTGGGCGCAGATCATGGTTTACTTTGACTGCACAGTGTCCCTTACAAGGTTTATGGGTACATGCCCCCAAACTTCCCCCCTTTTTCATTCCCATTCGTGGCTATTGTCAACTTTGATTCGAGTTTCCACCTGAAGGGGAGCATGAGTGGTTATAGGTGCCTGCAAAGCATCATGGGCATGCTAGGGGTGGAGCATGCCGCTAGGGGTGGAGCATGCCGCTAGGGGTGGACCGTTTCCTTGCTTTGATAGTTCCTTCCTCTCCCCTTAGTTTTTTTACTGTCTTTTTTTCTTCTTCTTCATCATGTTCACTTTGTTGTCACCGCCGGTGGTCTGGTCTGGTGAAGGTTGTTGACCGGCTCCATACTTGTGCCGGTGGGCACACCGGTCCGTACTTTATCTTCTGCTAAAGCAATTTCTGGTTATTCTATTATACATGTTTTACTAAATTAATCTATAAAGCTGTGGCTGACCCCTGAGTCAACTCATTAGTTAAATAAGGCTTTTTAGAAGATATATCTACGGTGTCGGTAATTGGACGGCCCCCCGGCTTTGGTGGTTTGGTCCATCTTTGTGCAGTCTAACCACAGGTGTATCCCATTTGCTGTTGACCACAGGTGAACCAGTTTGATGCTTGCCACAGGAGTACATCATTTGGTATATCCCCTTTGATACCTGCCACAGGTGTGCCTCTTTGATGCGTGCCACCTCTGGTGCCTGCTAGAGGTGCCTTTCCATAGCCCTAGTTGAGTGCATACAAATTACATCGTCTGGTACCTCAACACTTCTGGTTTCCAGTGTTTGGCTCACAGCCGTAAAATGTTGTTCCAAAGAGTTTTGCCAGTTGAGTCTAAAGAAATTTGGAACTTCACCAGTAGAAGTGGTTCACCTCTCTGAATGTACATATGAAGAAGGCCAGTGACTTTCCTGACCTCCCTCTGCTGGCGATGGCGGTTTCCATCTCTCACATGCAGCAGACACGGCACCTCCTGGTTCAGCTGCTACTGGTACCTGGAGGATGTGTACACATTGAGCCCGTCTGGTTATTTAGGGTACCTTTCCCCACTAGCAGGTGCCTGAGCAAGCCCTCTGTATATGGTGTGAAGGTGCAAGTGGGTTTCTGTCTAATATCCTGGTATTTGATCTGTACCTGAACTGCCCAGCTTTCCTGACCTTTGCAATCCTGACCTTGGCTTGTTATCTGACTACTCTTTCCTGGTCTACAGCCTGCTATGACACTTTCCCTGATCTACTGTATGGTGTGGAAGTATTCTGCCCGCCCTGACTACAGTTCTGTTCTACAACTACATCCCTGTCTAACTTGTATCATGTATACGTTCTGAGCAGTTATCTTGGAAGTGAAGTTGAACACTGGCCAGCCTGCTTGTGGCAAGGCAACGTGACTTATTCAAATGAGGCGTGATACGGGGAGCCAGACGGATGGGAAATTCCATTTTCACAGCTGTGTCGGCATTAACATTCTACAATCCACAGTGCCAGATGTGTACCGGAAATACATCATAGAAGGCATTGCCACCCACAGTGGACAGCGCAGTGCCACCTACAGGGGTTTACTGACTGTGATTGGTGGGCTCTGGCTAAAATTGTCTGTGCTGACATGTGACTCTGACTGTCATCACATCTACAGTCAATGTCGAAGGCCCCAAATGCATATTCTGCAGGTCAGTGCGGAGTTCTGTAGCTTCCATGTGATACAAGAGCAGAAGATATACGAGGGTGCCTTTGTTACAATGACACCACCGGACACTGAGCTTCACCTGAGCTCATGAGGTTACTAGAGGACTGCCATGGTCTGATGAGTCATGGTACCAACTGTTTCAGGCTGATGGTAGAGTTCCCGTGTGGCACAGACCCAATGAAGCCATGAATCCCAGTTGTCAGCAAGGCACTCTGCAGGCTGCTGGTGGTTCCATACTGGTGTGGGGTGTGTTCTCATAACTTGGATTGGGTCTATTGGTCCGCCCAAACAAGTCATTGACTGGTGTCCACTACATTTCACTGCTGCTATAAATAGTGCGTGTCACAGGGCGAGGGGAAGGCTTAGACTGTTGAGTGACTGGTACCCAACTTTCCAGGACTCCGCACATCAACCAGACAAGCGACCATCACCTTCTGCCACAACTCTACAGCAATCCGCCTAGCCCTGTGCCCAATATAGCTGAGATTGCAAGCTTGAAGTCGTTAGAATACGGGCTGATTTGTACTCAGCTTTCCTGGACTTCTGCACGCATGCGAAACGAAAGCTCAAATCATCCACCTGGCCGTTCTAGCGCACTCCACACCTCTGCAATACTCACAGAATACACGCTGCCACCACCAACGTTGATGGGCGTTGGACCCGAATGCTAATTACCCACAATTATGTCTTTAGCGATATGGTTTCATGTTAACACAGACGAGGCTCACTAATTAATTGAAAGTTTAATTCTAAAGAGTAGCAATGTTTATTTACAGAAAAATACAAAAATGATGTTACAAGATAATCGGCAAGAGACTTACATGTGATATTACAGGCAGGGATTAACCCTTTCCACTCCAATGCCTGACCTGTTCTGACATCATGAGCTTCCTCTATGGCTCTGATGTCGGAACAGGCCCGCCACTGCAGTGCAGGAATGAATCTGCCCCCACTCATCAGACACATGGGGGTGCAGATGCACTCCTGCACTGCTCCTCATCGAGAACCCCCGAGGAGAAGGCATACAGAGTTTTTAACCTTTTCTGCATTCTCCTTTACACAATACATAGCGCTCAATTAGTGTTATGTAATGCAGAGAAAATGCAGAAGTAACTCTTCCGCATTTCGCCCAGCGATCATGTGACCGCCAGGAGCCTCCTGGCCTCAGCTGTCACGGCCGAAATCAGGCATCGCTGCATCAGGAGGATGAACATACCCCTCCGGTAATGAACAGAGGTGCATCAGGAGGATGAAGAGAGAATGCAACATAGTAACATAGTTTGTAAGGCCGAATGAAGACAATGTCCATCTAGTTCAGCCTGTTTATCCTCCTTGTTAATCCAGAGGAAGGCAAAAAAAAACAAGAGCAGAAGCAAATTAGTCATTTTGGGGGGAAAATTCCTTCCCGACTCCCTAATGGCAATCAGACTGTTCCCTGGACCAACCCCTAATAGTTCCTACCTGCCTGTATACCCGGATTAACAATTAACCTAAGATTTATATCCTGTAATATCCTTCTTCTCCAGAAAGACATCAAGTCGCTTTTAAACTCCCTTTATGGATTTTGCCATCACCACGTCCTCAGGCACAGAGTTCCACAGTCTCACTGCTCTTACAGTAAAGAACCCCCTTCTGTGTTGGTGATGAAACCTGCTTTCTTCTAGACATAGAGGATGCCTTCTTGTTATGGTCACAGTCCTGGGTAAAAAACAGATCATGGGAATGATCCATGTATTGTCCCCTCATGGATTTATACATAGTTATTTGATCACCTCTTAACCGTCTTTTTTCCGGGGTGAATAATTCCAGTTTTGGTGCCTCTCCGGGTATTCCAGTCCCTTCATTCCATGTATTAGTTTAGTCGCTCTTCTTTGAACCCCTCCAGCACTGTAACATCCTTCCTGAGCACCGGTGACCAGAACTGTGCGCAGTATTCCATGTGAGGCCTGACAAGTGCCTTATATAGTGGGAGGATAATGTTCTCGTCCTTCGCCCCTATACCTCTTTTAATGCACCCCAAGACTTTACTAGCTTTTGCAGCAGCTGACTGGCATTGGTTACTCCAGTTTAGTCTATAATCCACTAGTACCCCCTGGTCTTTTTCCATATCACTTTTCCCTAGTGGTACCCCATTTAGTACCCCATAAGTGTTACTTTCGCATTCCGCCCGGCGATCATGTAACTACCGGCACCCTCCTGATCTCGGCTATCAGTCACAGCCAAAATCAGGGGGGTGAAAAGAGAACGCAGAAGTATTACTTCTGCATTCCCCCGACAATCATGTGACCGCCGGCACCCTCCAGATTTCTGTCAGAGATCAGGAGGGTGAAGGGAGAATGCCATTCTCCTCAGCCCTAAATAAATTGGAGCTGGGGAGAATGGAGGAAAAAAATGGATTGGAAAGAGTTAAAGTAAGAGTGTTACCATTGTTTTGTGTGCCATCGCACAGAAAATCAAACAGTCCTCACGAATCGTGAACTCCAAGGGGCTGACCTTTTGGGGCCGGTGGGGTCCCACATTTTAAAGGATCCCTCAGGACGCATCTTCTCCCTGCCCCTTCTGAGGTCGCACAGAGAAGGGAGAGTTGAGTTTGTAGAAACTCTGGAAGATCGTAATTCCCTACTTTCAGTCATATCTTCACACGCGGTTATCTGATCGGGAATATAGGCCCAGCATATTTTTAGTCCTGATTTTACCTACACATTACGTCTACACACGAGTTTCCTTGGGTATTTCCTGTCTCAGATATGCGGTTCTGGGTGTTCTGAGCATCCCTCAAAAATGGGAGGCCCTGCATCTGGTGGTGCGACATTTGGCCAAATATCCTTGTCAGCGGGCTGAGATGTACAGATCAGTCATAATTTCCAAATTACATTTTTTCCTTTGTCCAGAGCAAAGTCTCTTTGTTTAAATTTTGGCTCCAAAAAGTTATCAGGCCTGATTATGGCCAGTTGGACCAATGGGGGGTGGGGTGGGGGTGTGAGCATTACTGGGGCGTGAAGCCTGTTCCTGTCCTTATCTCCTAACACAAACATTTGCTAGCTCTGGCTTAACAAGGGCTATAGGACATCAGAGACCCCTTGGTGGGAGGTGACAGTCTGTTTGAAGCCTGCTACCTTTTCAACACTCAGCTTTTCTAGATGCTGAAAAGCATTTAACCCTTCTACTGGAGGCTGTTTTCTCCAGCAGGTTCCAGGGTATTCTGTAACTTCCTAAGTATGTAGTATTGCATGCGCACGCCTTGCAATAACCAGTCAGACACAAGCTATAGGTCTTGGGTCTAAAACTGGATCTGGGCGTACAATGCTCGGAAGCCTCAGGTGTATTGAAACACATAATACCTGCCCTTTATGGGTGTATACCATATTACATCAATAACATATATAGGTTTTCATTTGTTGGGCGATATACAATGCCCCGCCCCTCCCCACACCCTTCTCAGGTCCAGTGTACAAGTCAGCCTTTATCTCCTCAACATATGGTCAGGCAAAAACTAGCTTCTTTGTCTCAGAAGTTAAGAGTGGAGGAAGGGGGCTGGGGAAGCACTCAAGATTCACTTTCAGTCTTACAGTATAGCAATTTGATTTTAACCCTAGAAAGGCTACACCAGAGCTTTACATTAGGCCAATGTTATAGCACACATCCTTCACCATGCCATTGTCCAGCAATTATATTAATGAAATTATGTGGCCATTAGCCTCTACGGAGTTCAATCAATCTCCTATCTATCTATCTATCTATCTACCTATCTATCTATCTCATATCTATCTATATATCTATCTATCTTCTCATTATCATCAGATGGGCAATGCTGGTTGATCTAATTTTAGATCACTTTCAATGCCCATTCCTATCACCTTGTAAGGGGGAATTCAAGGGGGAAGGATCTCCGCTCAACTTTTCGAGTGTCCTGAACGGTAGCTGATTGATACTGGACAGCTGAGGGGGACACTTTATCCATCTATATATATAAAGACGAAAGCCCTCACTGACTCATTGACTCACTCACTGACTGACTCGCCACTAATTCTCCAACTTCCCGATGTCGTAAAAAACATGACATTTGGCACAAGCATAGATTATGTCCAAAATAGGAAAAGTAAAGAGGTCCCAACTTGATTATTCAATTCTAGCGCAAAAGAATTAGCATCCAAATTGTACGTACAGAATCTTATTTTCTTCCTTCCCGATGTCATAGAAACTTGAAATTTGGCACGAGCATAGATTATGTCATAAATACGAAAAGTTAATGGGTCCCAACTTGATTATTCAATTCTAGCGCAAAAGAATTAGCATCCAAATTTTACATACGGAATCTAATTCTCTTACTTCCCGATGTTATAGAAACTTGAAATTTGGCACGGGCATTGATTATGTCATAAATAGAAAAACTTAATGGGTCCCAACTCGATTCTTCAATTCTAAGTGCAAAAGAATTAGCATCCAAATTTTATGTACGGAATCTAATTCTCTCACTTCCTGATGTCATTTTATATAAACGTCACATGGTTACCTCCACGTGGTGTTTCCTGGGTAACGCAGAGAACTATGCAAAATGGTGAACATATGTTTTTCCGGTATCTTTAAAGTAACCACGACTTCATAAGATTTTCTGTGTCAACACCAGATAAACACCAGTACCAAATTAACTCGGGCAAAGCCGGGCATATCAGCTAGTCTCTTTATATAACAGTGCATCTTGCACAACACCTGATATGAGCCCAATCAAGCATTAGTGGGATGCGGTGGTGAGGTCTATTTACAGGCGAGATCCTACATCTTCAAATATGATGGACCTGTGTATGCATATACAGACGGCTCAACATCCCTCCAGACATCTTCAGTAAGCTTATGGAATTGATGCCACATTGAGTTGCTGCACTTCGCTGGGCGAGAGGGTGTCCTACACAATATCACTGTGTTTCCTGAAAATAAGACCTACCCCGATAATGAGCCCTACCCTGATTTTGAGGGGGGGGGGGCTGAAACATAAGCCCCCCCCCCCCCCACCCCCCTCAAAATAAGCCATAGCTACACTAGGTAAAAAAACCAAACCACAATACTCACCTCGCAGCCGGCGCCAGTGTCCCCGCTGTCATCTCTGTCTGATAAACGGGGCTTTGAATTCCCCCGCCTCCAGCAAGTAAGCGCTGTGATTGTATCTAGCGTCAGCCAATCACAGCCGGCGCTTGATCATTCACAGCCATTCAGTGAATAACATCACTAAATGGCTGTGATTGGTTCATCGAGGGCCAGCTGTGATTGGCTGGCGCTCGATCCAATCACAGTGCTTACTTGTTTACTTACAGAGCAGCCTACTGCACCGCCGGGGAGACCATCGCAGGGGACACAATATGTTTCCTCCCACTCTCCGAAAATAAGACACTGTGCCTCTTTTGGAGCAGAAATTAATATAAGACAGTGTCTTATTTCTGGGGAAACACGGTAGTTCCTGTCCCTTGACTTCTGTCACTGTATATATAATGTGTTGTGTAACTCTACCTTATCCGAAGTGCTATACAGTTGCAATGTCTTGAGGAAGTCTATGTAGACATCCGGCACATGATCCCTGGTGGTCAGTGGTACAAGTAGGCTTATTCTGCATGTATATGTGATATATACAGCACACTGAAGTCTATTCATATATGGAATGGTACTGACCCCACGTCTGAGCTGTACATGAGCCCAGAGGTCTCCTCACCCGGACTCAGGAAGGTCTTCCCTCCCCTCGGGTCATACGGAGTGCGCTGCGCAATAGTGCAAAACCAGCAATCAGGAAAAGCGGGTGTCACATCACAATGGAGCATAAAGCTGGACGTTGTCCCTTTAATCCCGGCTGTGGAAAGCTCAGCACATAGAGGAGAGACAATCCCCGAGTGATGGCGGCTCCACTGATGACCGCGGATGGGAGAACGGCTGCAGAATGCCATAGGGTGATTGCAGATGTAGCAGAGGGGAATCTGTCATGGCACTGGTGACACCATAATGAGCTCTGCCACTGCGGTATGTGCAGCGGCACAACTGTTGGATATCTGAGTTGCTACAGATGATCTCCTTGATGTGAACCACGGATCTCACCTTTAACCCCTTAGTGATCAGACCATTGCCTTTTTACATCCTTCCCTGCTGGGCTTAATTCATGCATCCTCTGTGGATTAAAGCCCTGCAGGCTCTGGACGTGACAGCTCCAGGCTGTCGGTTACCAAGGGCAGCCGACATGCTGGAGCTGTCATCCCGGGCCGCTGGACCCCTCCCCCGATCACGCGATACCAGCGATCATATTAAAGTCAATGAAACATAAATTAAAGTTAACGTTTCAGCTCCCCTTACAGATCAGATCCGTAAGGGGAGCTGAGAATACTCACCCCCGTCCTCTGCGATGTCCGGCGTCTTTCTCGCTCTCCCCGGACCTGCTGCCAGCGTCTGCGTATGCACGCCAGACGGCATTATGTCACGCGCATGCGCAGAGGCCGGGGTAATTTAAAAACTCCCTGCTCCCAGCTAGTATGAGTAACCGAGAGCAGAGAGTGGTCACCGGGGGGACGACGGTATGTGCTTCCCGGTCACATGATCGCTGCTATCCAATGGATAACAGCGATCATGTAAAAGTTTAAGAAAGTGGAAAAAAGTTTAAAAAGAAAAAAAGTTTGTTTCATTTCCCCTCATGGGTCATTTCCGTAAGGCGAGATGAAATTAGGTACTCATCCGCAGACCTTACCTCGGCTTCTGTGCACGTGTCCATCGCCAAAAGGGCGGATGCGGGCGTGAAAGCCGCAGATTGCCAGGGTAATTTAAAATTAAGCAGCTCTTAAGCAAAATTACTTAACTACGGCCACCGACGGTGTCCTCGGATGGGATCATTATCCGTGGACCTTTCCCCAGCTTTGGCGCCTGTGCCCATTGCCAAAATGGTGGACTGAAGCGCAGAATCTGGGGAGGGCAAGTGGAAATTCAAAAGTAGCTAAAGGTAGCCGAGAGCTTGGAGATGTCACGGGGGGCCGCGGTGCGTGTTCCTCGGTCACGTGATCGCCGTTATCCAATGGAGAATGGCGATCACGTAAAAGTTAAAAGACGGTTAAAGTTTGATGGTGCTTTCGGTTTGGCCCCCATTGTGCATCCAGACAGAAGATTAGGGCCACAATGGGTATGTCTCTGAACATGGAACAAACGGGGGGATCCATTTTGGGGTGCAAATCCTCATTTCATGTGCATTATAGAATCTGTGGGGTCAAAATACTCCTGACCCCCTCAGTGAGTACATGAAGGGGTGCAGTTTATAAAATGGGGTCTTTTGTTGGGGTATCTATCATTCTGACACCTAGGAGCCTTTGCAATCTGGGCTTGGTGCAGGAAAACCTCAAAATGTTAATAATTAATATTAAATTTGTACGTCTCCTAAATGGTTAAAAAAAACTGAAGTTTTTCCAATGTGCTTCCAAAATAAAGTAAACAGATGGGAATATATATCTTCCTATCATATGTTCGCACATATTTGAGATATTACAGAAATGTGAAAAAAAAGACGATTTTTTTCAAAATTTTCCCAATTTTGGCGCTTTTCATAAATAAACACAAATTCTATCGGTCTCTTTTTAGCACCTAAATGAGGTACAACATGTGGCGAAAAAACAACATCAGAATCACTTGGATCTGCAAAACCTTTACGGAGTTATTCTATGTTAAAGGGACACATGTCAGATTTCTAACATTTGGCTCCGTCACTAAGGCACAAACAGGCTTGGTCACTAAGGGGTTAAGGCGGATTTACGTAGATCGATTTGCGCACAAGAAATTTGCACACGCAGAAAATAGAATCCATTGATTTCAGCGGGCCGGTTCACAAGTGCGGATTTCGCACGTACAGTAAAAACAATGGTGCACGCAAAAGTGCAACACCCGATGAGCAAATACGCGGCGCAAATGTGTACATGTGACTCCGGCCTTAATGACACTCAGAAACATGAATGTGATATCAGTGAACCGTCCACCATAAGGCGTCCGTGTTGCCCGTAGCAACCAATCACAGCGCAGCGTTCATTTCTTAATCCGCAGAGGAAAAATGAACGCTGCGCTGTGATTGGTTGCTACGGGCAACGCGGACATCAGACTGTTTTACTAACTGAGGCCCAAAATGTTTTTGTCTGCCGCAGTAGTCGCTGGGGGGATAAGAGACAAAATGGCGCCACGAAGACAGAGAGCGCTGTGCGTCCGGGGTTTTCCCGTCTACCGGTCTGTTATTAGTCCACAATGTCATTTCTGAACAGTTTGGCGCACAATTCGTAAGCGGTGCTCCAATTTATAGAAAGAAGGTTGCATCTGGAAACGAAAATCATCCATCCGTCACCAGTGAGTGTGTAAACAGCGGAGCGCGTCCGTGCAAGCAGCGCACCAAGTCCTCAGAAATCCACAGCGAGCAGAGAATTGGACGTCCCGCCGCCGCCGGTACGGGAGATTATGCGGTTATCTCTATCGATTGTAATAGTGATGGGCCCCGAAAACGGACGACAGGGCGCGGCGCCATTCTTACTGCGAGAGTCTGCGAACTGTAATGGGTGGCGATGGCTTCATAGAATGCTGCAACAAATCTCATGGGGGCGCCGGTGTACGTGGAGCGTCCGGGCACCCCCCGCAATGCCATGTGTTTTGCGCTATAACCTGTAGCGTGGTGTCCGCCGCTTCTTCTTGTTCCGTGAGGGAACAATCCGGGCCAGCATTAATACTGTTTTCTGCAGTTAGTAGACAGCGGGGCGCCCGGGGTGGCGGTCCAACATGGCTCACCTCCGAGGCGCCCGCCGGGCGGTGGTGCATGTGGGGCCATGATTAGGCGAGGTGCACCACACGTATCAGCGGGCCGGCCACCCGTAGTATGTCTTATCTATGCACAGTATAACAGCGAGCAGCCCCCATATGTGGTCGGCGGGGGGCTGTTCATCAGTGACTCTCCTCCGTACAGCTGTCTGCACGCCGAGGGTTGTGCTTCTACGCCTGCCTCGTATTCCGTACCAGTAAGTATGGCCGCTGGCAGGGATTCCTCCGGTTACCATGGTAACCACATGATAAAAAGAACCAGGAAGCGCCGAGCAAAGAAAACACATGAAAATCACATGGAAAACAGGCAGATATGTACAAAAACGGAGTTCAGCTTGGGATTGGCCCACCGCAGTAAGGCCGCACGCACACGGTGAGAACCGCGCAAGCTTTGTGGGCGTCGGGACGCCCAAATCTCACATGAATATGAACCCCAGTCTTTAGAATGGAGTCATATACAGTGCGCGAACAAACTGCGGCATGTCCTATATTTTTGCGTTCCTCGGAACGCATCGCCCGTTGTTTTTAATGGAACCGGAAGACACGTGGCGCGGCGATCGATGCGCCATTGAAAACAATAGGAGACACTTGCCGATCCTCCGGCGTGGAGGATTGCAAGTTCACCTGAAGTGATGGGAGGCCTTATTAAAGAACACCACCTCGCATCCGCGGTTACATCGCCGTTGGTGAGCGCAGTATTGGGCCGAGTCTTACGCCAAAATATCTCGCTCGTCCGTACATAGGAAGCCTAAGCGAGAAACCTCTGAAGGCGGACGCTGAAAGAATAATAGACCCGACCGGACCCCAAACATCCAGCCTCAGTGACTCAAGTTAAAAATGAGACCGTAGGGCGGCCTTCACATCTGCGATTGTGACATCACTGCATTTTTTTACGCAATGCGGCTTTCTAATGTTAAAAGTTTGTGCTTTGCGATTTTTGCGCGATTTTAACATCAGAAAGTCTGATAGACATTTGCAACGAAATCACGACCGCAAGTGTGAAGGTACCTTTAAGGCTGGTTTCACATTGGCGACAAAATTGCGCGATTTTGCGCATGTATGTGAAGCCCCTGCTTTCTAATGGGTTCCTTCACATTAGCCATGTTTTGTAGGCAGCTACAGTGCGAGGAAAAAAAATGGCGAGTTGCTGAATATTGCCACGATTTGCGCGGTTTTGTGGTCCATGTTTCCCTGTGGAGCCTCCTTCGAGTTGCATCACATCACACAAAAACGTGTTTTTCATGCAATGCAACTTGGAAATCCCACAGTTTCCCCTAAAATAAGCCCTAGCTGCATGAAAAAAAAAATACATAACCTAATAGGCGCTGTACACTCCGCCGCACGTCTCCTCTGCATCTCCGGCACTTGTTTGTAGTCCTCGGATAGGGCTTCATGGTCAGGGCTTTAAAAAACCCCGCCTCCAGGAAGCGCTGCCACTAGTTAGTTATGGAGTACCGCGGCTCAACCAATCAGAGCCAGCGCTCGATGAACCAATTCCTGACCAGGAATGCAGAAAAGACGGGCAGCAGAGCTCTACAGCGCCTATTTGGTGATGTATTGTTTTGGGGGGCTTGTTTCATGCAGCTAGGGCTTATTTTCAAGGTAGGGCTTATATTTCAAGTCCCCCATAAAATCCTGCCAAAAGAGTGCTACAAAGTTGTGCAACTTTGTAGCATCCTGCGTGACTTTGTAGTGACACAACATTGCGATATCGCTGTGAGAAAATGCAGTGATATCGCACAGAACACAAATGTAATATCGCGGCGATATCACTGTCAATTATGTGAAAGGCCTAAAGGCAATTGATTGGTTCCAAAGACAGGGGTGTAGCAAAGTGGGGCAGGCGGGGCATGTGCCCCGGGTGCAGTCAGGACTGAAGCGAGGGCACAAGTCTAAGATATCAGCTATAGCCAACTGGCATTCTCATACCGTAAGAGATTTCCTATAAATGGGTGCGTTCTTTAGTAATCATGCGGTTTTTAAAAAAAATTTTTAAAGTATCTTTTGCTTGTGGTTAAAAATTGCAACGAAATTCGCTACGTGTGAATGCGACCTAATGCTAAACTATAGTAGCGTTGACATTGCGATGGCTTTGTGCATGGAGCTTGAGCACCGTATGGCGGTATTATCAGGCATTATGTGCATTGCTACATCTGTATCACATTGCCTGTAAGCCTCGGTGGAGGGCCGGGTCCTGAGCGAGGCCGCGTTGGATGTGAAGAGCGCTCCGTAGTGCCAGTTAAGAGGCTATTTTGTGCGGCCGCGGGCCGGCGGCACTCCGCTGCTAATAACAAGTGCGCTGTAATGGCTTTTTAGGACACTTTTTCTCTTTTTTACGCGGTGCCCCCCTCTTGCAGGAGTTGTGTGGCAGGAAGGAAGCGCTTTGCCTTTGATTGGGTAAACGCTTTTATTAACCTAACAGCTCTCCATCAGTGGAATGCCGCTGTTTGCGGGAATTGCTGCTCATTGCTTACTATTGGGAATTGCTTGCCATCATTCACTCTGCCAGAATAGTGTCTCCATTATTCAGCGCCGCGCTCCTTCTGCGGCTACTCGTGTCGCCGCGCCTTCCTCACCATCTTCCCTCCATCATACCTCGCTGTTGTCCTGTACACATACGGCGGCCGCCACTCTTTCATCTCCCATCTGTCAGGGATGTTACTGCTATTTCTCCCATCACCTTCTTCTTTTGGTCTTCAAGATGAGGCTATTTGTCTTATTATTTCCTTCCCTGTCATCTGCTGTCCTTTCTGTTTGCAGGGCTGGTCGGACATTGCATGATGCCCCCTGATGTAGCCTCTGTTGGCATCCAAAGTATGGTTATAATTACAAGCGCCATACAAGGCTCCAAATAATACCACTATAAAATACTCAAATAATACCACCATACAGCGCTCGAATAATACCATCACACAGTGATCAAATAATACCACCACACAGTGATCAAATAATACCAGCATACAGTGATCAAATAATACCATCACACAGTGATCAAATAATACCACCATACAGCGCTCGAATAATACCATCACACAGTGATCAAATAATACCACCATATAGTGCCCAAATAATACCACTAAATAGCCCGTCAAATAATACCACCATACAGCGATCAAATAATACCACTATATAGTACGTCAAATAATACCACCATTCAGTGCTCAAATAATACCACCATACAGTGCCCAAATAATACCACTAAATAGCGCGTCAAATAATACCACCGCACAGTGATCAAATAATACCACCATACAGTGATCAAATAATACCACTATATAGCACATCAAATAATACCACCATACAGTGCTCATATAATACCACCATACAGTGCCCAAATAATACCACTAAATAGCCCGTCAAATAATACCACCATACAGTGATCAAATAATACCACTAAATAGTGCGTCAAATAATACCACCATACAGTGATCAAATAATACCACTAAATAGTGCGTCAAATAATACCACCACACAGTGATCAAATAATACCACCACACAGTGATCAAATAATACCACCATACAGCGCTCGAATAATACCACCATACAGCGCTCGAATAATACCATCACACAGTGATCAAATAATACCACCATACAGTGATCAAATAATACCACCATACAGTGCCCAAATAATACCACTAAATAGCCCGTCAAATAATACCACCGCACAGTGATCAAATAATACCACCATACAGTGATCAAATAATACCACTATATAGCACGTCAAATAATACCACCATACAGTGCTCATATAATACCACCATACAGTGCCCAAATAATACCACTAAATAGCCCATCAAATAATACCACCATACAATGCCCAAATAATACCACTAAATAGCCCGTCAAATAATACCACCATACAGTGATCAAATAATACCACCATACAGCGCTCGAATAATACCATCACACAGTGATCAAATAATACCACCATACAGTGCCCAAATAATACCACTAAATAGCCCGTCAAATAATACCACCGCACAGTGATCAAATAATACCACCATACAGTGATCAAATAATACCACTATATAGCACATCAAATAATACCACCATACAGTGCTCATATAATACCACCATACAGTGCCCAAATAATACCACTAAATAGCCCATCAAATAATACCACCATACAGTGCCCAAATAATACCACTAAATAGCCCGTCAAATAATACCACCATACAGTGATCAAATAATACCACTAAATAGCCCGTCAAATAATACCACCATACAGTGATCAAATAATACCACTAAATAGTGCGTCAAATAATACCACCACACAGTGATCAAATAATACCACCATACAGCGCTCGAATAATACCATCACACAGTGATCAAATAATACCACCATACAGTGATCAAATAATACCACCATACAGTGCCCAAATAATACCACTAAATAGCCCGTCAAATAATACCACCGCACAGTGATCAAATAATACCACCATACAGTGATCAAATAATACCACTATATAGCACGTCAAATAATACCACCATACAGTGCTCATATAATACCACCATACAGTGCCCAAATAATACCACTAAATAGCCCATCAAATAATACCACCATACAATGCCCAAATAATACCACTAAATAGCCCGTCAAATAATACCACCATACAGTGATCAAATAATACCACCATACAGCGCTCGAATAATACCATCACACAGTGATCAAATAATACCACCATACAGTGCCCAAATAATACCACTAAATAGCCCGTCAAATAATACCACCGCACAGTGATCAAATAATACCACCATACAGTGATCAAATAATACCACTATATAGCACATCAAATAATACCACCATACAGTGCTCATATAATACCACCATACAGTGCCCAAATAATACCACTAAATAGCCCATCAAATAATACCACCATACAGTGCCCAAATAATACCACTAAATAGCCCGTCAAATAATACCACCATACAGTGATCAAATAATACCACTAAATAGCCCGTCAAATAATACCACCATACAGTGATCAAATAATACCACTAAATAGTGCGTCAAATAATACCACCACACAGTGATCAAATAATACCACCATACAGCGCTCGAATAATACCATCACACAGTGATCAAATAATACCACCATACAGTGATCAAATAATACCACCATACAGTGCCCAAATAATACCACTAAATAGCCCGTCAAATAATACCACCGCACAGTGATCAAATAATACCACCATACAGTGATCAAATAATACCACTATATAGCACGTCAAATAATACCACCATACAGTGCTCATATAATACCACCATACAGTGCCCAAATAATACCACTAAATAGCCCGTCAAATAATACCACCATACAGTGATCAAATAATACCACTAAATAGTGCGTCAAATAATACCACCATACAGTGATCAAATAATACCACTAAATAGTGCGTCAAATAATACCACCATACAGTGATCAAATAATACCACCACACAGTGATCAAATAATACCAGCATATAGCGCATCAAGCGATGCAATCATACAGTGATCAAATAATACTACAAAATGGTGCTGAAATACTACTATCATACAGTGCTCACATAATACCAGACTACTGGCATAATACCATAGACTACTTAAATAATACCACCATACAGTACTCAAATACTAATATCATGTAAATGCCATTGCCAGGATTGGAGTTATGGGGATGGGGCCCGGCTCCCAGGCTGCTGCAGAATGATGTAACATCATAGTACTGATCTAACAGGCAATCTATCCAGACATTTCACAGATATGGCTTGATAGACAATTTGCGATTGGCAGCCATGGGGTCTTTCAGAAGGCCTCTGCCTGCCGCGGCAACTGAATATGACCCTGCAATCTCATCGCAGGAGGCCATATACTGAACATCGATCGGGGCATTAAAATGCTACTGTCAGAAATGACGGCGGCATTTAAAGGGTTAACAGCTCCGATCAGCAGCGGTGCTGATCGGAGCTGTTGTGAGCGGGTTTCGGTTGTAAGAAATGCAAATAAGGAAGGTGGAACAATCCCTCTGCAGCGCCACCTACTGGATGGCAGCATTCCTTCAAATCAATGTACGACTTTTTAACAAGTCTGTAAAACAATGGTTGGGAATAGGAAACCAAGCCAGAACCCATCCACAGGCAGCTGTTTCAGGGTGCTTGCCCCCTCCCACTTATTTGCATAAATTACTCAGAGTATGCATGGCCTTATAAGTCTCCTCACTAACTTCTCAGGTGTATTCTCACACCCCTTCTCGGTGCTCTCCTTGAGGAGAGACAGTACTATCCCCTGACCCACCCCCCCGGGTCTGCACAAATTTTTTGGATGCTCTCCTTAAGGAGGGACGGCACCCCTCTTGACCTACAGTTGTGAGAAACAAATGGCATTTGCATTGTACAGAGTGGGATTGATCCCCCCCAACCCTGATCCTCCTCTCCGGATCCTCCTCCATACATACCTCGAACGCATAGGACGTAACTGTATCAATATATATTTAAATCAATAACATGTCCAGAGTTTTAGTCCTACAGATCCAAGTCTGCCAACTCCAAAACAGAATACAACTATGGGAACAATGTCCACGGTCATGAGGTGGGCAGCAACCCACTTAAACCAATAAGGCAACGGTAGCCTACTTCAGGGAGGGGAGTGGGGAGATGTCCAGGCTTCAATCAACATCTGGATCCTGGGGTCCCGCTTCTCCTCTTCTTATGGGCTGCTGATCTTCCCACCAGCCATTATCCAGCGCTATCAGCAAGACACCTGATTCTCCAGGCAGATGTTCTTGAAAGTTCTCAAGGATTCCTCAGCCGACCTGAAATGTACTTTCAGCATAGGTGAGTTACACAAGTACCCTCTTAATGGAGGGAAAAACCAACCATACGAACCATTCAACACCCGGATCCCATGTGGTCTCCACTCCCAAATGTCCCATTGGCCTTACAATCCTTGTGCACACGTATGGCAGATGTTGCAAAGGCATTAAAGGGGTATCTAGGGAGAAAGAAAGTTTAAGCCAGCTCAAAGTGGGGGTAAAACATAAAAAGACCAACTCATCTCAGGGTTTCCCATTAACGGGGGATACGTAGAGTTGTCTATCAAGAGAAAGTTGGCGTGGTTAGCCAGGCAGCTCATGAATCGGTATAACTCTTCTTGACCAATGACTCTTCACTCCTGATCTGCCTCCGGTGAGGGATAACTCTGGGACCTACTTGTAGAGTGACATGGGCACATGAGGAGAAGACTAGGCGTTAGAAGTGATTGCTCATCAGTGACATTAGTTTTTGGGATGGGGTGACAGGTTCCCTTTAACACGATGAGTCGTTACATTTCCACCATTCCATCGGCGGTGGTTTCCTCCATCACTCTTTGCTGGTCTCTCTTGATGAGATGACTTGGAGCATCTCTCTTTCTAGTGGAGCAGTCACTATCTGGTCCTCTCGGTGGGGGAGTCTCGTTGCCTGTGAGCGGCAGCCTGTCTCACGCTGTGTAATAATCTCGCTTTCTCAGAGAATTTGCTCAGTAAAATGCAGCACTTACCTCCCCGGCTCTCTCATTGCTCCTAAAGTGATTCTCTCGATGTCATTTAACGACTTAAGTACATTACTCAGCGAGGTTTTCCTGTGTGCTCCATCCACTCCAGAAGCGGGGACATCTCTCCACCGATCCACCCCGTCTAAATAGAAACACTCTTGTCCTAATTCTTCCCATTTCAGCTCTAATGTGATTGAAAAGCGTTCGAGTCGGATACTGGTGACATCTGTATTTACTCCGGCGAGGGACGGCGCCGCACGGAGGTCGTTCACCGCAGCATCTTCCACTGATGACGAGGTCATGACAAATCCTGAAACATTCACTTCTGACAGATTACTGGTAGCATCCAAAGTGTATGATAGGGGACCCCACCATATGGATATGGGGCATGTACATTGACCGGCACTTTATTAGAGACCCCGGCCCTCTCATGATGATGGGAGTAAGGTTTGATCCATGGACCTTTATTATGGGGCGGGGCAATCAGTGGGATACGAGGCAAAAATCACTGCTCTGATTCCTAAAAAATAGATTCCTTTTATTTGTAAACAGTTTACAATGAGGATTCTCGGGCCGGGGCACAAAAACAAAAATAAACAAAAATAGACAAAAACAACCAAGATTTGGTGTCCCGGCTATAAGATCCATGCCCAGGCAACCTTGTGGTATATGGGTCTTGTATCAATCTAGGACATCATATCTGTCACGTCCATCGGCTCTGGGGGTCTCCGTGCCCACACTAGCGGTCATATTACCCGGCTGCGGTGGTGTAGTCTTGGTGACCTCCCCTGGCCGCCGTTATCCGGTACGCCAGCTCTGGGCGTGCACTTCGGTGTGCAGGGGGTGTGCACCTAGTTAGCTGGGTTGCTGGGGACGCGGCAGGTTACCACGCCGCCTCCCTGTTGCCATGACACCTGGGCGTGCTTGCTCGGGACTCGTTGCTGGATGTCTGCTCTCTGCTCGGCACTCGCTACTTAGGTCTGGGTCCTGCTGCTGTCAGGCTCGCCGCCGCAATCAGCTGCTGCCTCGTTTGACCCCTTGTATAGCTTACCCTCCTGTTACCTGGATTACTTGACCAGCTTCTGTGTTTGATTGTAGTCTGACTCCTCAACCCTTATCCCTAGAGAGTCTAGGGACTGTTGCCCAGTTGTCGCCCTGGGGCTTAGCCTAGGGGGCAAGTAGGAAGGGACTGGGGTTGCGGGTAGTTATAGGGATGTCCAGTTACCCGGACCCCTTCCTTTGACAATATCTCTACGTTTCCTCCACGTCAGTAAAGCTATTTTGTTTCCAAGCACTTACACAACTGTGGGTGCCCGGATTACTGCATCTTGGTTGGCACACCTTTTTTTTGTCTATTTTTGTTTATTTTTGTTTTTGTGCCCCGGCCCGCGAATCCTCATTGTAAACTGTTTTCACATAAAAAGAGAAATGTATTCTCTTAGGAATGAGACCAGTGGTTTTGGAATGGACCTCTATTGTGTTCACATGCCCTAATGGGGTCCATGGGTAAGGGCTATGCTACATGGAGAATTTGACATGCAACATGCAAATGACATGAAAACCATACCCATGGCTGTACACACCGTAGAACATATGGGGTCTCAAAGTAAAGTCAGAACGGGGCTCTAGTAATTAATGCAGTCACCATATAATGCTCAGATACAAGTTCTACACAGTGATAATGATTACAGTTCAGTTACCTCTAGTGATAGTAATTACAGTGCAGTTACCTCCAGGTGACATCTTCTCTGATTGGTGTCGTCCTTTTTCGTTTTTTTTCTCTTCACCTGGGCCCAGACTGTCGGGAAGACCACGTCCCTCTTAGTGCCCTCTCTGTGGCCCCACAAAGTAATAGCAACCCCTTCATAGGCGTAACGTGAAGCTCCTGGGCTCCAATGCAAACTTTGTAACAGGGCCCCAATTAAAGTTCTTTATTCGTAGTACTATATGGAAAAGAAAGGCCTTATGGGCCCCCTAAGACTTCTGGGTCTGGGTGCAACAGCATCCCCTATAGTTACACCCCCAATTCCATTTGTGGCCACACAAAGTTATAGTGCCCCCTCTGTGGCCCCCAACGTAATAGCACACAGAGGCCAACAAAGTAATGATACCCCTTCTGTGTCCCCAAAAGTCATAGTACCCCCTTTGTGCATCTCAAGATCATAGTTCCAGCTCTATGTCCCTCCACTCTACCTTCCCAAAAAGGGAATTGGCTGGGTTGGCAAAGAGAATTATTTCTCCGGATGGACGTTCGGGAAGAAGCTAATGTGGTACAGGGAAGGCCATTCAGGCCCCGTACCAGTCGTGCAGTCCATCTCCACTGGCAAGACATTACAATGGGAGTGAAGACATAGATGATAAGATACTTCCCCAATAGCAGATCACCCTAAATATTGCTTATTCCGCCATTATTGCAGCACTTGAATCAAATCAGCCCTCTGCGCTCCATTCATTAGATTGCAAGCTCCGAGGGACACACCTGCCCAATGTCCATCCTTTATTCCTAATGCTGCTATGAATGTTTTCGGCTCACCTCTCCCAGCGCCGCACATTACTGTTAAGTGCTCCATGTCCCACATAAGAAAAGAGCAATAATGTCTTACACTTAGCATGTCAATTCAGCCAGGGAGGCTAAAAGCAGCGGCGAAGTAGCAGCGGCGCAGGAGCCGCTCGTACTGTGATTACCCCAAAAATGTAGATGAACTTTAGTTTAGTTTTTTGCCAGTTGAGCCAATTTTTCATATTAAGTGATTCCGGCACAGGGCAGTTATTGGTCATTAGGAGGCATAAGCTGGAGTATAACACAATGGTGCCCACAAGAGTTGTCACCAGGCTTTCTACAAGCTGTTGGCTGAATGGCATATGCATTTATAGCGCTTTGTATTACTACATCCCCCTTGCTCTTATTCCTGCATTTATTTTAGAAGTGATACCGCTGTTGGGCCACAAGTGTAGTTTTAGCATTGGGAAGCGCTAGGTAGAGCTGTGGAAGAACTTTTCCATCCCCTATTTGCATACCTTTTTCCCAAGGAGCATTGCACGACCTATGCCAACTTGGTGCTCTCCTCAAGTTGATTGTTTTCCCTCCAAGACCTAGCTTTGGCATTAAGGGGGTTGTCTGATTGAAGTGAGAGGGACTCAGCCTGCAGTACCAACCCAGGCCACTGCGCAGTGTACAGAGCTGTCTACTTTCTATAGCGAAACAGGGAAATAGCCCCGTTAAAGGCTTGACCATAACTGGTCAACATTCCCCCTATAGGGCCCACTGTACTAAAGTAATATAAGGAGCTGTACTTACCTGTCCTCTGCCGCCGTGGTCCTGGTGCATGCTGTGGCACATAATGACACCAGAAGTCACCTGACCACTGCAGCCAATCAGAGGCTGCAGTGTCATTGTTCTGAACTTCAGGCATCGTGAATGTGAGAACGGACGGTGACACTGCAGCTTCTGATTGGTTGTGAGTTTCGGTCACATCATATGCTACAACAAACACGGGTACCACGGTGGGGCTGCAGTGTAGAATCGGGCGGCAGAGGACAGGTAAGCTGCTTTTATTATTTTAGCGGGCCCTATAGGGGGAATGTTGTCCGGTACCTGTACAACCTCTTCAATGTTCAAGAACTGGGGTGTTCAGAATGAAAAATGCTAAACCTCTCTGCAACTACAATAATATCTACTGAGGCCACAGTGGGGGTCACCATTACTACCAAGGCCACCAATATAGAGGGTCGCCATGACTACTGGGGCCACCAATATAGGGGGTCACCATTACTACCGACGCCACCAATATAGGGGGGTTGCTGTTACTACCAGGGACCACCAATATAGGGGGGTTGCTATTACTCCCAGGGCCACCAATATAGCGGGTCGCTATAACTAGTGGGGCTGCCAATATAGGGGGTTGCTATAACTAGTGGGGCTGCCAATATAGGGGGTCACTATTACTACTGGGGCCACCAATATAGGGGGCCACCATTAATACTGTGGCCACCAATATAGGGGGTTGCTATTACTCCCAGGGCCACCAATATAGGGGGTCACTTTTACTAGTAGGGCCACCAATATAGCAGGTCGCTATAACTAGTTGGGCTGCCAATATAGGGAGTCCCTATTACTAGTGGGGCCACCAATATAGGGGGGGGGGGCACTATTACTACACGGGGCGGATTAGTTGTGGAATCTGTAGCAGATTGGCAGCAAAGTGGATGAGATTTTGAAAATCAACAACATGGTGTGGAAACAATCTGTACAAAACCCGTGCGGACGCCGACATGTAATGCGGGATTTAATTCCGCAGCATGTTGATTTTAAACATAATGTATATCAATGGCCCATCCAACGCTCTTCCCTGTGTGCTTTTTTTTAAACAGCCCTGTCCTTTTTATGAGGATGGAGGTAGAATTCATATGTCGTAATAAGCCACATCCTAGCCACGCCTCCACCACATCATACCCACACCCCTAACCACACCCCCTTTTGGTAGGGGTGCCGCGCAGTAAAAAACATTTTCCCAGGGGTGCCCCAAGGCTGAAAAGGTTGGGAAACACTGTATTAGGGTCACATCTTAGTGGGGGTTCCTTTTTGTTATAGTGACGAGCATTTAATTAAGAACTGCTCCCACTCCGGCATACTTAGCCCGTCCATGTGCTCCGTGATCAGCCTTCAATTTCTCCAACGGAGACCCACCGCATGGTAAATGTAGCTGCTCCCAGGATTCCTGATCACAAACCCTCAACAATCACCTGATTACACTTCTGGACATGGAGATGCAGCGCCCCAGAGCCAAGGAGACAGTGGGGTAGATTTGTGCTTTGTCACAAGGCTCTACCATCTCCTCCCCTGGGGGCAGCATGGGACCTGATCAAGTTACCGCTGGGGAAGTTTCACGAGGGCAACCCAACATGTAGATTACCTTAAAGTTCTGTCACTCGTGACGCCACTGTTCCTTCCTCTGCGGTGAATCCAGGTAGCAGAAATAAGCAGTCCACACACAGGGAAATGCTTAAAGAGCAAACCTGGGTAAGGTCAGCAGTGCTGGTTTACTTGTAGAATAACTGGGTACAGTCCAACAATCATACAAACCCACTCCAGCAGGAAAATAGTGCAAAACACAAAGTGATATGACAGGGAGGAAAATCACAGGATAGCAGAAGAATCCACAGTCCAAGTTATCTGCGGGGTTCTGTTCTTGGCCGCTCTCCTTTACTCTCTAGCTCTCTACCGGTCAGCACTCACATTTGGAAGACGGGCACTCTACGCTGCATGGCGGGCCTCTCTCTCTCTCACAGTGTTTAGGGGTAACACTGGCATCTCCTGGGTACAGCAGGCCCAGGGTAGGCTGGCGGATACCTTTCAGCCTCTTCCATTTAGGACCACACAGAGCAGATGGTGTCTGTGTGGCTCACTCACAGAACTCCAATCTCTTCTTCCTTCTTTCTTGCAACGCCAGACTGGAACTCCCTTGCAGACACATATATGAAGTATGATCACGTGACACACAACAAGATACATTTTCCAAACATCTCACATACCAGACCATTAAAATGCATTCATACATTATGGAGGCGCCACACTAACTCCGGGCCACTACAGAGAGGCTGCATTCTCAGAATCGGTAGGATTCCCAACGGTCGGATCCTTATCGTTGAGCAAATCTGGTTAGGGGATAACCTTCTTTCTCCACAAAGAGGTGGAATAACTTTATGATGTCCCATCCAACCCCAGTCTTACACTAACAGACTAAGCCCCTGTCCAGTAGTAATGCCTTTCAGAGCCTTAGGTATGCCCTAACAGGTGCCGAGGCATTTAATCTGCACAGACAATGTGGTATCATAAAAAATATTACATATAGTTAAAAATAAGCATCGGAGTCCCCGGCGGTCCGCAAGGTCTTTGGGTAATTGGAAACAACAATATAAAGGAAGTATCAAAACCATTTTTAATAAAACGATACAAACAAAGACGTATTTACGGCCCCCGTACTTATAACAACTCATACAACAAAGTCATAGCGGTATCGGCTCAATTAACGGAAAAACGGCATAAAAATAGTAGAACATTGGTAGAATATCCTGTTTATACGTTTAATGGTAGTTTGCACATATACCAAGAATCTACAGCCCGACCTGCGAGAGGTAATATCGTAAATAGCGAGTCGTAACGGAAGTCGGTCACCTGAATCTAGCAGATCCGAGCAAGATGTGGGGCTTACTAGCTGAACCTTCAGGCCTTTTTCACACGAGCATCACGCCTCTCCGCTGGCCGCATCGTGGCTGAAAAACGTATAAACAAGAAAAAGCCGCTATCGCTATCGCGTCGCGGCTTAAATTAGCGTTTTCTCATATGTACGCCACAGCCTGGAATTCCTGCGGTCAGCATGGCTTCTATTAGTTAAACAGAGCCCGCTGACATAATTTTGCGGCTCTAGCCGCTGCTAAACTCCCTCCCCCTCCCTTTCACAGCAACTCCCATAGAATGCTAAATTAGCCGCGTAAAAACGCTTGTGTGAAAGAGGTCTTATTTTACTCAATACAGATTCCAATCCTAAAATTTCTTGTGTCGTCCGTGCGATATGCGATTCACTGTTAAACCGCGTAATGGGCGGTACGTCTCCAGGACCTGTCCCTGCTCTCTTCTCCTTGTTTCTTCAAAGTCGCCTATCTTTTTGCTGACTGATGTCTGCAGCGCAGGGAGATGCCAACGCCCCAAACAGACTGCGCCTGCACTGCACGTAAGAATTCAGTGCGTGCGCAGTGACATGTACAGAGCAAAGTGTGACCGCACATACGGAAAGCCCTAAGTACAACGCAGCTGCGGTTCATCAGGAATGCACAGAATCACTGAAGACGTCAACCAATATCATTAATATGGCTGGCCTTAGCTACACGTGACCCGTGCAGTTGTAGACTGTTGGCCACCAGCTTCTAGGAGAGCACCAGGTGGATGTAGGCTGGGGCCCATAGCCACACTTAAGTCTGCCTGGGCAGATAATCTCCATGCAGCAATTATCATCCTTCTGGCTCTATCTCTTCCCCACCGTGTTCCAAGGCACTGCTGTCAAGTCATCAGCGCCCCGACATCACAATCACTTAGTTCTGCTTGGTTCCAGTATTGTATCTATGCACTGAGGTTGGTTCTGGTGCTGTATTTATGTTATGACCCTGGTTCTGGAGCTGCATGTATGTATTGAGCTTGATTCTGGTGCTGTATTTATTCAGTGAGCTGTTCTGCATCTGGATTTGTGAACTTAGCTTGGTTCTCTAGCAGTATTTATTTACTAAGCTTTTCTGGTGCTGCATCTATGTTATGAGCTAACTCAGTTCTGGTTCTGTAATTATGTTATGGATTTGGTTCTAGCACTGTAATTATGCATTGAGCTTGGTTCTTCTACTGTATTTACTCAGTGAGCTGTTCTGGGGCTGTGTTCATGTACTGAGCTTGGTCCTGGTGATGCATTTATGTTATCAGCTCAGTTCTGTACTTGTTATGAGCTTGGTTCTGGGGCTGTATTTCTGTACTGAAGTTGGTTCTGGTGTAGTATTTATTTACTGAGCTATTCTAGTGTTGTACTTATGTACAACACTAGAAGAGCTTGGTTTTGTGATTATGTTATGAGCTTGGTCCTGGTGCTGTATTTATGTTATGAGCTCAGTTCTGTACTTATGTTATGAGCTTGGTTCTGGGGCTGTATTTCTGTACTGAAGTTGGTTCTGGTGCTGTATTTATTTACTGAGCTATTCTATTGTTGTATCTATGTTATCAGCTCAGTTCTGTACTTATGTTATTAGCTTGGTTCTGGGGCTGTATTTCTGTACTGAAGTTGGTTCTGGTGTAGTATTTATTTACTGAGCTATTCTAGTGTTGTACTTATGTACAACACTAGAAGAGCTTGGTTCTGTGATTATGTTATGAGCTTGCTCCTGGTGCTGTATTTATGCTATGAGCTCAGTTCTGTACTTATGTTATGAGCTTGGTTCTGGGGCTGTATTTCTGCACTGAAGTTGGTTCTGGTGCAGTATTTATTTACTGAGCTATTCTAGTGTTGTATCTATGTTATCCGCTCGGTTCTGTACTTATGTTATTAGCTTGGTCCTGGGGCTGTATTTATGTTATGAGCTTGGTTCTGGTACAACATTTACTCACTAAGCTGTTCTGGCATGGGTATGCTCCTAGCTTCCTGCTTTCTGCACATGCAGAATACAGGTTGACTGTCTATCAGTACAATATATATTGTTTTTTTCTTATATTGCTGGAAGGCAAAAAAGAATTCCACACAGGGCGCCATCTATCCCAAGACTGGCACTGATCATGATGGCCGTATTTGAAGAAAGAAGAGGAACGAGCCCAGAAGACTTCTAGAGATGGACCCATGGCATACTGTGTGTGAGGAGCAGAAGAGAAGCAGATTAGGATTGGACTAAATGTAGAGTTCGTTCCGTCTGTAAGTCCCACATCCTACATGCAGGACTACTTGGCATCAGTAGATTGCGGGTGGTGGAATATAAGGAGAGAAGACAAAACTTTCCGGCGTCCTTCGGGCTAAAATGAAGCATCCTCAAGAGGTTACAGTAACGTCATTCTGACAGATTCGGGATTGTCTAGGGAACTGATTTACTCTGTAGCCTGACCGGATCCTTCTCCATATAGCTGGATGGGCAGAGGGACTCCCACTCAGCGCTCCTGCCCACCCCCTTACCTTTATGATAGGCTCCATTACCATATAAATAAGGGACTTCATTCCCATGGCGCCGGCGCCTCCATGCTCTGGCACTCTATACTCATAAAGCCTGTATGTTTAATCCACACGTGTGACACTTTTATACGCAGGATTCATGTTTGTTATAAAGCCCAAAGTTCGCTTTACAGATTCAAAGTAGATTGAATTTTTTATTTTTCTTTGCGCTAATAAAATCTTCTTGCTGCTGGCGGCTCAATACAAAGTTTCCGCCTTGCGATGTGTGTCTATTGCTGTGAAGACCCCGACTCTGCATACTGACCCACTATGTGGTCCCCCCTTGCCACATACCAGTTCTAAGGCCGGCTCACACATTGCGGATTGCACAGTGGGTGTCTATGCGGATATTGATAGGCATGCATTTTTGACTTGTCCTTCACACTCACGGAATTGCGTATTCCACGAGCGGAAAAAAAAAATCACAGCACGCTCTATTTTGCCGCGGAATCCACATGGACAGCCTCCATTAAAGTCAATGGAGTAGTCTGACTCGCAGCCCATATGCAATTAACATTATGTATGGGCTGCGGGTGCACGGGAATACAAAAAAACCCTGTACTACGCATGACTGTTCGGGAGTGACCATGGACATGCGCAATCCAGTAAAGCACCGTACACTTTGCGCCATTTTTGGGGGCAGAAAGGCATTAGTTTCTACACACTGCTGTATAAATAACATATGGACTTTATTCTCTCAGGCAGTAGGATTACGTGGTACCAAATTCACAGAGTTTTTGAAATGTTTTTCTTTTTTCAAAAAGTAATAAAAAAAAATTTCTTAAACAAAACCTGTAACTTTTTTATTTGTTCAGCGATTGGGCGGTGTGACGGCTCCGTTTTGCAGGGTGAGCTGTAGTTTTATCAGTTGTATTTTGGTGAAATATATATCTTTTTGATCACTTTTTATTTACATTTTTTAAGGAGTTGGGTTCCAAAAAAAAAAAAAAAAGTTACAATCCTGGCATCCCCTTTTTTATGTCCTTCAGTGCGTTGGATAAATGTTACGATAAGTTCGGACCAAATATGTGTAGTTTTGTAATCGTTGGATTTCTTTTTATTTGAAAAATGGGAAAAGGAGGGGTTTTTGAACCTTTAATATATTTTTTTACATTTTTTTAAATCTTTTGTGTACACTTTTATTTAGTCCCCACAGGGAACTTGAACTTGCGATCATTTGATCACTTGTATTACATTCTGCAATACTTTAGTAGTGATTCTTAGTGTTATCTATGATAGTTATCTATGCATGGCAGCCCTGGGAGCCTTCAGTAGGTGCCCCCCTGATCACATGGTGTGGTAGGGCCAATGGGGTGCATGAAGGCGTCCCGCTGACTGTTTAGCCGTGCAGTCAGCTTTGACCGCGGCTATTAAACAGTTAACTGCCGTGATCAGAGCTAACTGCTAGCGGCCGGGTATGGAGCGGACTCGGCTCCTGAGCTTGCTCCATACACCCATTGTGATCACATGATGTAAATTTACATAAAGCAGTCATGAAGCGGTTAAAGGTGTTTTCTGGGACTTTAAAAAACTTGTCGGTTTAATATGGTGTAAAATAAAGAAAAATGATACTCACTTACTCCAGCTATTGCCCGTCTAGGGCAGGAGCTTTGGTGCTCTGGAAGAAGTGGCAGTCAGCCACGTGCCGTACATTGTGCATGTGACCACTCAGCCAATCACGGGTTTCAGAGATGATTCTTTCATGGCTGTTAAAGCCTGTGACTGGCTGAGTGGTCACGCAAACAGTATACAGCACATGACCACCCACCACTGCTTTGGGGTTCCATGCAGCAGCCACCAGGGCTCCAGCACTGCATTGGTGAATATATAATTTTTTCTTTATTTTATAACATTTTAAGACTGTATTTTTTTTAAGTCCCAGACAACCCCTTTAATTCAAAATGGTTTCCTCTTAAGGACGCTCATCTATTAGGCAGAGTGGAGACTGGCTACAAAAAGTGATTCTTGTTCTGGATGACCAAACATGCCTGTACATTACACATAAAGTCAAATGATTTAAATGGGAACAGTGTAATTCACTACTTTCCCTGCGGGAGTGCTGCAGGTAAATTGTACACTTGCTGCTTGATTAAAGCTGATGCAAATTACAGTATCAGTAGTATCTTGTTGTCACCATATTGTTGGAGGTCTCTTCTAAAGAATAGTGGAATGTCCAAAACAGGCTACTTATTAAAGAGACTCTGTCACCTACTTGTAGTCTTATGAGCTAAGCTTATAAGCTGAATGTAGGTGACCCATATAGTCCGGGGATGTACGGGTTATACTTACCTCCCCCATTCTTCCCCCGAAGTCACCAGTCAGCGGCTTCCAGTGCTGACACCAGAGGGATGACGGGAAGTTAAGTATAACACATCCCGGGACTCAGCGGGTCACCTAAACTCATAGGACTAAAAGTAGGTGGCAGAGTGTCTTTAAGATCAGCGAATACTTGAAAATCCACTTCTGAGTGGGTAAGTCATTAACATACAGGTATTCCTGGACGGATCCCACATAGATACACATTTAGTATTTCGGATCTTGTGGTTAACCAGATAAGAACAAAATCCACCGGCTGCTTGACCTAAGAGATTGTAGGCTTTCATCTCCAACAACATTTGCATAATCCCGCGGCCTTCTCAGAAGACTGAACTTCGCGGTTTGATAATGTGAACTAATACCTATTGAGTTCAGAGAAGCTGAGCAGTAATTGGGTTATACGGGAAGAGAAGGACCCAAATACAAGTCTACATGGCCGAGGGAAGCAACGTTAACTCCTTCCTACAGATTGTGGCCCTTGTCCTCCAGAAGCCGGAGGGTATTCCTGCATCTGATGTACATCTACCAAAATGGTTCCATCACAATCACGATGTAATTAATGGATACACACACAGTTGACTAACAGGGAGAACCCAAAATATAACAAAACCAAAAGTGGGGGAATAGGAAATATGACCCGACCTTATTAATGCGATGGGACCCTACCTGGCACCTCCTTCTTTTCTTATTCCCTCCCTATTTTTATTAGGGAAGTATAGGGAGAGGCAGATCAGGTTCCAGTGTGGGGTCGCCCTTTTCAGGGCGGTGACTCTGCTTGCTCATCTAGATATTATAGCTTGGGACGTTGTAGGGTGCAGTTAGGTTTTTATATGATTTGATTATTAATAAAAATGTGAAATTGTAAAGAATGCAATACACTTTATGTGAATCATTAAAACCTCCAAAATTCTTAAAACCAACATATGACAATGGAAAAGGAAAAGAACCAAAGACAGCTTCAAACTGTCAGGACCAGCAGCTCTCTGGGGCTCCGTGCCTGTATCGCTGGTCACCCAGGCTACTGGGGTACGGCGCAGAGGAGTCCCGGTCCTTGTGACCTCCCATGGCCGCCGGGGTCACAGACGCTGGCTCCCGGCCCGCACTCCCGTGCACAGGGGGCGGCGCCTAGGTAATTGGGTTGCTGGGTATGCGGCGGATGCCGTCCCGTGCCATGTCCCCATTGCCATGACACCCTAACGAGTTTGCTCTCCCTCTCCAGGTGCTGGGGGCTGTTCCTTCCAGCATCCTTGATTGGTCCTGCTGCTGTCAGGCTCCCCGCCCCAATCAGCTGCTGCTCAGTTTTTCTCTGTGATTGCCAGTATATGTTTGGACCCCAGCTACACCCGCGTACCTTTGGATTGAAGCCCTATTGTGACTTTCTTGCTCTGAAACCGACTCCACCTTCACCTGCCCCTTTGTACCATGTACTCTCCCGTTGCCGACCCGGATTGCCTGACCTGGTTCTGTGTTTGTTAGTTTCCCTGCTTGTCTGTTGTCTGACCTCCAGCATTTATCTGTTGGTCGCCCAGTTGTCGCCCTGGAGCCTATCCCAAGGGGGCAAGTAGGTGGGGACATTGGTTGTGGGTAGTGTTCAGGGACCTCCAGTACCCGGACCCCAGTTCCCTGACACAGACTTGAAGTTTAACCAACGTCCTCCATGGGAAGAAGCCAGAATAAATGTGTATATACAGGTGCTGATTTCCCAGATGGGACAGAAACCTCTCAGCTGACCGATCCATCTATTCACCCACAGAGAAGTGCTCATTTTGGCACCCAACACCGAAATGATATCAAGCCGCACATGGCTCCTCAGCTTGCTCCATACAAACCTTCTGCAAATCCCATGTACCTGTAGTCAGATTATGTTAGAGGGTAAACCTAGCTCTTCATGTCCCACTCATGCCATGGGGCTGGTGGCTGTTCATATTTTGCTATGCACTATGTTTGGTGCATGTACAAGGAAAGCTTCCAGTGCATTTGCTAATCGCATCCATAGGATTCCATTTACAAGTGCCCTTTAGGCATCCACTTGGCTAATGAGTGTTGGCATTCCTTTTTTTTCTACTATATAGGAAGCCATGTCTGCTATACAGAGACACAAGCCTGGCATCAGCAGACGGCCAACCTGGGCAGATGCTGGAGCCCAGTGAGCCTGATAACCAGGGAGGGATTCTAATGGGTTCCCCTGAATTCAATTGTAACAGCATCTCGAAGACATTGATACAATTGAATGATCAGGTGATGGGGATGCAAGGGATTAGTCCCTGCCCTGCCAATTACCACTAACCATTATGTTATTGTGCAGCCTGCAGGTCTTGCAGAAGCCAGATTTTTCAGTGGCTTGTCGGTCGTGACAGCATCGTGGCATGGTGGCCTCGACGCAGGCCCAGACCCGTGGCCTTGTTATGCAGGATAAGGGTTAATGCTCCATATGCAGAGACTGCTGGGTGCTGTCTCTCTTTGCTGCATGATGCATGCTGGATTGGACATGCCTGGGAGAAGGTTGGAGGTGGGGTTCTCTAATTGCTCTGCCAGTCCTCAGGTGTGGAGTAGCTTTATATTCTCACCCCTCCTTGTGCCCAGTGCTGCTTATTCAGCTCAATAGAGGAGTATTGGATTTTGGAGTTCCCCTGTGCTGGCTGTACTGCTACGTCCAGATAAGTTGCTGCGGTTTACTTTTCAGTTGTATTTCTGTTTTCATTTCTGTTTTGCTTTGTTGTTCCGTTCGTCTCTCCAGGTATCTCTATAGGGACAATTAGGGCCCAGGAAGAAGACCATGGGGCTGCCTCTATCTAGGTGATTACTCCGCTTCTAGGCAGGGACCCTTCACCCCCCTGCTTTGTTACGGCCAGGCTTCCTTCTCTCTGGAGGGGTGCTATTGTTCAGCATAGTGTAGTGTGCACACTGCTCTAAAGTGCATGGTATGTTCAACTGCAATGGTTGTGAATGTCACCTTGTGTCCTTGCTGAACGTGGCGCTCGTGTGCCACACGGATGTGACACCATTATCACAGCGATGAGCCCATTACCTACTGGTCTCCTCCACTGGACCTGCTACAATCCATACCCTTAGGACAGCACTGATTTCTGAGCAGGGAGCACAGTGGTGCTGTGTGCAGCATAATGCCTGCTTCCATTGCCTACATCTCATTGGACAGTCAGGAATGCAAGATCAATGGGATGCAGTTCATCCCTGATCGTCACTGCCAAGATCCCAGATGGTATGTGTGGCCAACTGATACATATGCTGCAGACCATCGTGCCCCCATGGATCCGGCACAGATGGCACAAGATGAGGCTCCATGAGAGGAAGTGGACGCACAGCATCCTCAGGGGCTGGAGATCTGATATAGACTTGGTCATATATTTATTAAGGAAAATGATCCAATATTACATGTCTGTGAGTGACAAAAGTAGGCGAACCTATGGGACTGGTTTGCTGAACGGGATTGATGCTAATCGGGCGGGAAAAGGTTACAAAGCCATCTGTAAAGAGTTTACAGTCCACCAATCCAAAATCAGACAGAATGCATACAAACAGAGGAAATTCAAGACTAATATTACCCTCCGCAGGAGTGGTCGACCAAAGAAGATTACGCCAACTGCAAGGCACATAATAGTCACAAAGGAACCCAAAGGAACCTCCAAACACCTAGAGGCCTTTCTCAAATTAGCTAATTTTAATGTTCATGAGTCCTCCATCAGAAGGACACTGAACAACAACCGGGTGCATGGCTGGATTGCAAGAAGAAAGCTGCTGCTCTCCAAAAAAAACATTGCTGTCTGTCTGCAGTTTGCTAAAGATCACCCGGACAAGCCAGAACAATGTTTTGTGGAGGAACATCAACACATCCATCTGTGAGCTGAACTTCAACAGAACGTGGGTCATGTATGAAGACAACGACTCAAAGCACACAAGGCATTCTACAAAACAGTGGCTAAAGAATGAAGTTTAAGTTTTCGAATGGCCAAGTCAAAATCCGGGCCTTAGGGCGCCCACCCACTGGCGATTTTTTTCCCTGCGAAATTCGCAGCATTTTTTTCTCTGCAGGGGTCTATGGGACTTGTAATGTTAAAATCGCGATCGCGCAAAATCGCAATTTACCGCGAAATCGCGATTTTGCGCGATCGCGATTTTAACATTACAAGTCCCATAGACCCCTGCAGAGAAAAAAATGCTGCGAATTTCGCAGGGAAAAAAATCGCCAGTGGGTGGGCGCCCTTAATCCTACAGAAATGTTCTGGAAGGACCTGAAGCTGCAGTTCATGGGCGGAAACCGCCAACATAACAGAGCTGAAGCTATTTCGTACGGAGGAATGGGCTAAAACTCCTCCAATCCGGCGTACAGGATGAACCAACAATTACCAGGAATGTTTAGATACAGTTGTTGCTGCACAAGGGGGTCTCACCAGATACCGAGAGCAAAGGTTCACATTCTTTGGCCAATCGTAGACGTGATATTTGATCATTTTCCTCAAGAAATAAATGACCAAGTCTAATGTTTATGACGCATTTGGTTGATTTTGTGTTCTTCATGTACTTTTAGGACTTGTGTGAAAATCTGATGTAGCTTTAGGTCAATTATAAGTAGAAATATAGAAAATTCTGAAGGGTTCACAAACTTTCAAGCACCACTGTATGTACACAATGATGGCCACCGGAAGCTAGGGGTTTGACAGGGGAAATGCCCCTCTCACACCCCCAGCTCCCGATTGGCGGCGTTCCTGAAGGAGCTTGAAGGTCCTTCACCAGCGTGTAGCAGCTGTGGCTCCGTTGGCTCAGTGCTCCGTTAGCCCACAGTACTATGTGCAGTGATGTCCATAATTGGATGCCGGAGTGCAGATGTTCACAGCACTGTACCCGGAGGGTGCAGGTCTAAGTGTCCAGTGGCCGCTGTTCTGGGAGTTTTGCCAGTTGCCTCGGGACGGAGGCTGCAGCTGTCACTCTGCTGTCCCCGCTGTTGTGCTATGTGCGGCTGTCAGCTGTGAGGATTCTCAGGACTCTCATTGGCGGTGTTCACAGTTGTGGGGCAGTGGCTAGTCCCCGGAGCCCGCAGCTGTAAGTGTGCAGTGGCCGGGCTACAGCCATGTGCGGCAGTTGGCTGCGATGTGCTTTGCAGAGAGCCCTTGGCAGCAGCATCTCAGTGGCCCTGCCATTTCCCTGCACAGAAGGCTTTCTTTGAAGTCTCGTCTGACACTGCAGCACTGAACACTGTAGCGCTGAACACTGTGCTGGGTGAAGGAGAATTCTGTCACCGCCGGGTACATTGCTGTTTACAACCTAGCCCTGGGGACTGCTTGCAGCTACTCCACTGGCACCTGTGGCGGCGGCGCTGCCGCTCCCATCCGTGTGAAGTCCCCGCTGCCGACCCCGCTCTCTGCTTTAGCACAGAAGAGGTTGCCACCGGCGGTAAAGGCCCTTGCACCTACGGGGGGGGGGGGGGCTCTATTGTTAGAGGGCTGCCAGGACCAGCAGATCAGCTCCCTCTGTAGCCTATCACATACAGGGGGGCGTCACCCCCTGTCAATCTTAACTCCCCCAGCTCTTGCTGGTGGCGTCAAGATACACTAATACCCACAGTGACTCCACCAGCAGAATAGTGAGTGCAGCTCTGGAGGATAATACAGGATGTGACTCTGCATCAGTACAAGAGAAGTAATGTATGTACACAGTGACTCCACCACCAACAGAATAGTGAGTGCAGCTCTGGAGTATAATACAGTATGGAACTGAGGATCAGTACAGGATAAGTAATGTATGTACTCAGTGATTCCACCAGCAGAATAGTGAGTGCAGCTCTGGAGTATAATACAGGATGTAACTCAGGAGCAGTACAGGATAAGTAATGTGTGTACTCAGTGACTCCACCAGCAGAATAGTGAGTGTAGCTCTGGAGTATAATATAGGATGTAACGCAGGATCAGTACAGGATAAGTAATGTATGTACACAGTGATTCCACCAGCAGAATAGTGAGTGCAGCTCTGGAGTATAATACAGTATGGAACTGAGGATCAGTACAGGATAAGTAATGTATGTACTCAGTGACTCCACCAGCAGAATAGTGAGTGCAGCTCTGGGGTATAATATAGGATGTAACGCAGGATCAGTACAGGATAAGTAATGTATGTACACAGTGACTCCACCAGCAGAATAGTGAGTACAGCTCTGCAGTATAATACAGGATGTAACTCAGGATCAGTACAGGATAAGTAATGTATGTACACAGTGACTCCACCAGCAGAATAGTGAGTGCAGCTCTGGGGTATAATATAGGATGTAACGCAGGATCAGTACAGGATAAGTAATGTATGTACACAGTGACTCCACCAGCAGAATAGTGAGTACAGCTCTGGAGTATAATACAGGATGTAACTCAGGAGCAGTACAGGATAAGTAATGTATGTACACAGTGACCCCACCAGCAGAATAGTGAGTGCAGCTCTGGAGTATAATACAGGATGTAACTCAGCATCAGTATAGGATAAGTAATGTATGTACACAGTGACTCCACCAGCAGAATAGTGAGTGCAGCTCTGGGGTATAATACAGGATGTAACTCAGGAGCAGTACAGGATAAGTAATGTATGTACACAGTGACTCCGGCAGCAGAATAGTGAGTGCAGCTCTGGAGTATAATACTGGATGTAACACAGGATCAGTACAGGATAAGTAATATATGTACACAGTGATTCCAACAGCAGAATAGTGAGTGCAGCTCTGAAGTATTATACAGGATGTAACTCTGCATCAGTACAGGATAAGTAATGTATGTACACAGTGACTCCACCAGCAGAATAGTGAGTGCAGCTCTGCAGTATAATACAGGATGTAACTCAGGAGCACTACAGGATAAGTAATGTATGTGCACGGTGACTCCACTAGCAGAATAGTGAGTGCAGCTCTGGGGTATAATGCAGGATGTAACTCAGGAGCAGAACAGGATAAGAAATGTATGTACACAGTGACTCCACCAGCAGAATAGTGAGTGCAGCTCTGGAGTATAATACAGGATAAGTAATGTATGTATACAGTGACTCCACCAGCAGAATAGTGAGTGCAGCTCTGGAGTATAATACAGGATGTAACTCAGGATCAGTACAGGATAAGTAATGTATGTACACGGTGACTCCACCAGCAGAATAGTGAGTGCAGCTCTGGAGTATAACACAAGATGTAACTCAGGATCAGTACAGGATAAGTAATATATGTACACTGTGACTCCAGCAGCAGAATAGTGAGTGCAGCTCTGGAATATAATACAGGTTGCTACTAAAGATCAACTCAAGATGAGTAAGTAATACAAAGTTAGCCATTCATGTCCTCCTATGAGCCATAATGCCTGAAGCTCTGGCCCATCCATGCATTATTATAGCAGTAGACATCTTTTTAGGGTTAGATATTTTTACAGCATTATTAATGTGGAGTTCGGCAGAGAGGAAATCATGGGAAAAAAATATAGACACAAATAGAAAGAAATCCCTAGTTGCACTCGCTCTGCCTCTCAGATGGTTGCCTCTTGCCCTCAAAATCCCCAATCAAGCTCAGGCTGCAGCATGGAGACGTGTTCCCCGGTGTGCCCTTTCTGCGGATTGCTGGATGTTATGCTGTAAATCTCTTTAGAATGATTTGTAGTAGTCAAGGCAAGAAATAATTAGGGTCAGAATTAGAACCCAGCGCTTGCCTCCTGGCGTCTGAGGGGCACACTTACTTAGACCGGCATTTCATACACTGTGCTAAGAGACAAATGTATAAAAGGCACAAGCCTCTTAATAATCTGGTGGCACCTCAGTACAGCAGATACAAAGCTCCTCCAGTCGGGCTTCTGCTACAATGTATGCCAGTTTCTGGTGTACATTCTAATGAATCTGATGGGCCATGCATGGCCGTGCTCCATAAAAATAAGCCCCGCCTACTTTTAAAAAAAGTGTCAGGGCCCGGCTTAAAGACCCAAAAGGTCACAATTTTAGTGTGTGCCCCAAAATTACAACATTTGTCCGTGATAATGCATGTGCCCCTTTGTGTTAACTGAATGGTCACCTGACCAGGATGCCGGTGGTGCCGTCTCTGCTATTCCAGGTGGTTGACTCAAAGGCCTTCAGATAACAAACATGTAAGCGCTGAGCCGAAATGGGGGAATCTAAAGTGTGATGTTTTTGCATTAAAGGAATATTCCGGGCGCAGACCAACATCTTATAATCTAATGTACGCCCTCACAATACGTCATTCTGGAATGGGGTCCCTGCACCCCGGACGGCTACTTGCTTATGTCACATGACCGTCCGCCTGAGAAATATCTCCACTTCTGACATTTTGTCTGCATTTGCTACTTCCTCCCCTGTCCATAGCCCCTAGCATCCTGTGAGCAGTGCATGATGGGAGGACAGGAGTGGGAGCGCTGTGCTGTATTGTTCATGTGCAGTTCAGAGTGCCGGAAGGTTCTGTCTGTCTGCTGCAGCAGATTCCTCTGGCACCCTGAGTGGGAAGGAGGTTGATGCTGGTAGGTGTAGGACCTATGAGCTGTGGGCGGGGCAACAGAACCTGTGAGCTGTGGGCAGAGCTACAGGACCTGTGAGCTGTGGGCAGAGCTACACGACCTGTGAGCCGTGGGTGGAGCTACATGACCTGTGAGCTGTGGGCAGAGCTACAGGACCTGTGAGCTGTGGGCGGAGCTACTTGACCTGTAAACTGTGGGCGGAGCTACAGGACCTGTGAGCCATGGGCGGAGCTACAGGACCTGTGAGCCGTGGGCAGAGCTACAGGACCTGTGATCTGTGGGCGGAGCTACATGACCTGTGAGCTGTGGGCGGAGCTACAGGACCTGTGAGCTGTGGGCAGAGCTACAGGACCTGTGAGCTGTGGGCGGAGCTACTTGACTTGTGAACTGTGGGCGTAGCTACAGGACCTGTGAGCCGTGGGCAGAGCTACAGGACCTGTGATCTGTGGGAGGAGCTACATGACCTGTGAGCCAAGGGCGGAGCTACACGATCTGTGAACTGTGGGTGGAGCTACACAACCTGTAAGCTGTGGGTGGAACTATAAGACCTGTGAGCCGTGGGTTGATCTATAGAGCCTGTGAGCTGTGGGTAGGGCTACATAACCTGTGAGCCATGGGTGGAGCTACAGGACCTGTGAGCTGTGGGCGGAGCTACAGTAACTGTGACCTGTGGGCGGAGCACCATGACCTGTGAGCTGTGGGCGGAGCTACAGTAACTGTGACCTGTGGACGGAGCTACATGACCTGTGAGCCGTAAGCAGAGCTACAGGACCTGTGAGCCATGAGCGGAGCTACAGGATCTGTGACTTATGGGTGGAGCTACAACGCTGGCTGGTAAACAAGCTCTATGATTGCTAGAAGTTTTAGGTAACTGTCTGCTGCTGAAGTGATGTCTGTAAACACATCGGCAGATCACCGGCTGCACGGGACAATGAAAAGGTTCAGGTTGCTGCTACTTAGCGATATCTCCTAGATTTCAGCATATTCAGGATTTCCATTTTGTGCCCTGATAACCTCCTTACCTGTGTGACCGCTCTGCACAGTCAGGTTACAGATTCTTACTTTCTTGTGTATGCTTGTTTGCCCAGGTTCCCACCACCACTGATGGCGGTCGCCATATCTAAGGACGTCCATCACTGACCTTTTAGACCTCAGTATTAGGTAGTTCTCAATGGATTATTGAGTACGGCCTGAGTCAGAGTCTCTACCTGAGCCCGGGAGGAATGGAAAAACTCCTAGTTTCTGGTCAAAGTTATAAGGAGTTGTTTAGAGGCTAGCAGAATCGGAGAATTCAGAATCCTGGGATCAATAATAGTACAGAAGGAAGATGAAGCCCAGCACCAAGAGGTCACAGAAGACAACAGGGTCGGGCCAATCCAGGGGGAAAAAAACATAGAAACTACTATAACGAGTACCAGGCAGGTGGCAATAACACATTTCGTCTTGGCTGGAGTCAATTCCTCATTGATGAAGTCCACAGTGGTGGTAGATGCTGAGTTTGCAAGGAGGAGCAGGAAGAAGGTAAGTTACCATCCATGAAGCAAAGTAGACAAGACATTTGAGAATACACTCAAACACAATGAGCGGGTTATCCTCATAGACCTCTGCAGATCTTGTCAACACACCTCAAATATTAGCATCTCCCTGTTGATCCAGATATGAGAAAGCCAAATATTGGAATATTGATAAGAAAATGGGTCAAGGCCAGCGGTAGAGCATTGTAACGCCAGCGGAAACATGGGCGGAAATTGGAGTAGAAGCAATAAATCTGATCCGAAGACTGTTTGAAATAGACTGTTGATAGAAGATGTCTCGGGTCTTAAAAGCCATATGAGGTATTGGCACAAGCAAGGTTAGCACAGACATCATGGAAAAACTAATCTTTGTAGTGCTGGAACATTTGGAGCATCTTCTGCAAGAGAGAATGGATCTCCATCTGTTTTCATTGGTGTTGAAGGTGGACTTCACTATAACCAATAGCCCCAATCCTTCCTGCAGAACCTCCCCCCCAAACACCATAGCAGAACCTCCTCCAAACTTCACTGTTGGGACGATGCAGTTGCATAGAAATTGCTCTTCAGGCAACGGCCAAACTCAAGAGCGGCCATCAAATTGGAAACTGACGAAATGTGACTCAACTGTCCACAGCATTTGCTTACAGTCCATGAATGACACTTCAAGCCCCATCACAGGCGCCACTGTGCATTCACTGCTGGGATTTGTGTGCAGCCGCTCATCCATGGTAACCCTTCACATGCCGTTCCCTATGGAGGGTTCTGGTGGTAATGGATGTTCAATGGCCGGTGAGAACACCTGAGCGAGGGCAGACAATGTGTGTGATACCTTCACAGCTCAGACATGGCTTTCTTGTCCACGTTCTGTCAGTTTATGAGGTCCCCCTGAAAGTGGCGTCACCGCACACACAGGATGGCTTCCATCTTCCAATAACATGGCCAACAGTGGACTTTGGAAGGTCTAAAAGTGCTTACTGATTGGTTGCCCAGGTGGCATCTCACCACCAGACCCGATGGAAGTCTGTCAGCTCTCCACCTGGTGGCATCTGTACTAGGATATGCCTGTGTGATCCTCTCCTTTGTACATAATACTCACACGTCTGATTGTCATACGCCTCACAGCACAGGATTTGTGGGGGTCCCGTATAATTTTATCAGCATAGTGTATATTGACTTGGGTGGAGGAAAGGGTCATAGATTACTAGAGTAAAGAGAAAGTCAACCTCCTTCTCCCGGATTATAGAAGAGGTATTCATATAGTTCCTTGCACATAATTGAATACGGCTCCGAAGATGGAGTGTTGCTTTAAGACCCCGGGCATGCGGGGTAGAACGAGCCATTGTTTTTGACTGAACAGAATGGCCTCCTAATTCGCCGCCAGTTCCTCCATCCCTTCCTGCATTATACCGAAGCCGCAGTCTTTCCATTAAGCGAATTGCTTTCCTAAGCTATCAGAATAATCCTTTTTTTTTTATCTTTGTGTTTTTACTGTGAATGTGTAATTGAATGCAAGCCGCACAATAAATTATGGCAGAAGCAGTGAAAATTAATTTGCTATGGGAATTAGGAATTGTTTTTTAGGGAAGTCATATTAAAAATAAATTAACAAAAAAAATATACATATTATGGCGACATTTTATCTAATTTGCGTAGATTTAAGTTATTGGCGGCCCGTTATCTTTATGCATAGACTATAACATGGCAAGGAGTCAATGTGTGTCCTGCCGGCGCGCTGTCTGCTCACTCCTACTCTGCACCGAGGAAGGATAAATGCACTTATCTCATACGCCCTACTCCGACTCATCCTCTTGTATTGCAAGAACGAGAACGCCTGTACCATGGAAGGTGACCACGCTGATCTCCACAAGAGTCTGGAGATCCAGGGTGCTCACATTGGAGGTCCTTGATGTTATTGAGCCTCTCATACATTTTAGCAATGTATGGGAATGTTGCAGAGCTTATTAATTAGGGACTTTGAAGGACTTCTTAAAGGGAACCTGTCACATTGAACATGGCATTGGATCTCCAGGTAGAATGTTGTAGAGATGGAGCTGAGCAGGTTGATATATAGTTTGTGGGAAATGATTCAGTATAACCTATATACTAATATTATAAAAGTCTGCTCTTTCTATTGCATTGTCCGAGGAGCGGGCCCACAGCCGAGGAGACAGCGAGGTAGAAGAAGGCCTTGTCATGGAGCTCTACCATCTACTCCCCTTGGGGTAGCTCGGGACCCGACCATGTCACTGCTGGGGGAGTTCACAGGGGTTGTTACCTTAAGTCCAGTTGTCACTCGTGACGCCACCGTTCCATCCTCTGTGGCGGATCTTCCAGATTAAATAAAGTAGTCCACATGCAGGGCAACTTTCTGAGCAAGATCTGGGAATGATCGGTTCTGTCTGTTTACTGCAAACTCTTGAACTTAATTCTAAACAAACAGTCCTGATACAAATACAACAAGCCAAAGTGGTGTAACAGGGAGGATTCTCAGGGCATTTGGATATTCCACAGTCCAAGTTATCTGTAATGTTCCTCTCCCGGCAACTCTCTCTACTGGTCAGCACTTACTCTCGCTTCTTCATCTTTTCACTATTTGTTGCAACTCTCAGCGCTCACCAGAAGGTCCGAGGACTCCTTGGTTGATTCGGCCCAAGCTGAGCATCAGGCCCTCGCTCTGCCTCCCCCATGCTCCACACACAAACCAACTTGTCCAATGTGTGGGTGTTAGACTCTCCCAACTTCTCCTAGACTGACTTCCATTGCATTTTTGCAAACACATATCTATGGCACGATCACATGACCAGAAACAATACACACAAAACGCTACATTTTCCAGACAGGACTAGACATACCAGACATTAACCCTTTCAGTCCAGCAAACATTCAACACACATAAATCTAATGCATACCACAGACAAGACACTGTCAAGACAATGGCACGGGACAGATATATACCATTATAGGGGGACCCTATTGACTCTGAGCCACTACACTATGCTTAGGAGTCCAGTGGGCGGTTCTATCAGATAGTTGTTAATCACTAAGTATAATACACTCTAAGGGCTTAGTCACACGGGCGTTTATTGCCGCGATTTGCGCATGCGCATGCGTCCGGCGATTTTTTAAAACCATTGCTTTGCAATGGTATCGGACACATGAGCGCTTTTTATGCGCTCGTCCGATAAATTAGAGAACAGAAATCGCAGATCGCACCTATCTGCGATCTGCGATTCCTGTTCTCTTCTCTATATGCGCTCAATGGGGCCGGCGGCAGCAGCGCCGACCCCATTGAGAACATACAGAAGACAAATCATTCTTCTCTGCCACAGCTGTAACAGCTGTGGCAGAGAAGAACAATGTTTGCCCATTAAATTCAATGGAGCGGCAATACAGCCGACTCCATTGAAAGCAATGGGCTGCCGGCGTGCGCGGGATGAATTGTCGGGGAGGGGTTAAATATATAAGCCCTTCCCTGCAATGCATCCTTAAATGTGAAAAAATAAAAAAAAAGGATGTACTCACCAGCTCCAGGCAGCTGGAGATCCCGGCGGCCGGCTTGCAGTGGGTGTGAAGGAGGTGTGACTCAGACTGGCCCCTGATTGGCTCAGCCTGAGCCAATCAGAGACTGATCTCAGTCACACCCATTCATGAATTCATGAATGGGTGTGACTGAGACTTGCTTCTGATTGGCTCAGCGCTGAGCCAATCAGGGGCCAGTCTGAGTTACACCTCCTTCACACCCACTGCAAGCCGGCCGCCGGGATCTCCAGCTGCCTGGAGCTGGTGAGTACATCCTTTTTTTTTATTTTTTCACATTTCAGGATGCATTGCAGGTAAGGGGTTATATATTTAACCCCTCCCCGACAATTCATCCCACACTCGCCCGCAGCGCTTGCATTCAATGGAGCCGCTGTATTGCCGGCTCCATTGAATGCAATGCGCTGGACAGCTCCGGCCCGTTTCTAATGAAACGCGGCTAGGAGCAGATTTTCGGGCGATTTTTGGGCCGATTTTTCGGCGCCGGTCACGCGATTTGCGCATGCGCATCCGTCATGCGATGCGCAAATCGCGTGAAAAAACGCCCGTGTGACTAAGGCCTAAATCCCCGCCATTGCTTTCCTTTTAAAAAACAGGGGTTGACTTAAGGACCCCAACGGAGGTTTAACTCTTGACCTCAATGCAAAATGTGTAATCAGGCCTCCACCTTCTATGTGCCAATTATAATACTAGTGTCTTCCAATGTGAAAGACTAACGATGTCTTTTCTTGCTGTCTTCTGCAATTGATTCTGGTCAGGTCCGTGCGTCCTGCTGCTACATTTCTTCTAATGTGTCACAGGGGCCTCTTGCCCACTTAGGGTACCTTTACACGGGATGCCGTGTGCTTTCACACAGACTCAATAGTCGTTCAATGAATGGAGGTGGAGTGCGCCGGAGATCTCCTCTGGCCGCCCACCTCCATTCACCTCAAACAGGCAGTTGTTAATACATGACTGTCTGTCTGTTTATACGGGCCGACAGTCGCTTGGTTGTAGATGAGATGAAAACCAAAGGACTCAGACAAGTATGCGATGTCTCGCTCAATGCCCTGTCGGTGGCCATGTGCACACAGGTTGACTATTGCTGAAAACCACTGTTAGCCATTATTTGGGCAATGATCGCCCCGTATAAAGATACCTTTAGGTCTCTAAGATCACATCCTTTCTCCATCTGAAACTGAATCTTTCAAAAACTGAACTTCTTGTCTTTCCACCATTAACTAACCAACCTAAACCTGATATTTACACCCAATTGTGTGGTACTACCATAACTCCTCGGCATCATGCTGGCTCTCTTGGTGTTATTGTTTATCCTAATACATGCAAATTCTGGCACGCTTGTGTCAGCTCCAAAACATCTTCAGAGTCCTCTCTTTTCTTACTGTGGATGTAGGAAAAACTCTTATTGTTGCCCAGTTCCATTTTCATCTTGACTTCTGTAACTCACTACTGATCCGTCTTCTCTGCCCCTCTCCAATCCATCCTGACTGCATGACCTCAGACTAAAATCCTCCATAATTCCAACCTCTCACTCAAATTTCCAAGACTTCTTTTGAGCTGCACCAGTTCTCTGGAATGCGCTACCCCAGACAATCAGGTTAATTCCCACCAACGCTCCCTAAAAACACATCTCTTTAGTGAGGTCTATCACATCCTGTAATCTATCTCTTCTTCATCTAGCCCTTCTACACTCCTCCTCAGAACCTGACCTCCTTCATACCACTGTATCCCCCCCCTTCTCCACACCCCATACACACTGATACTCCTCATATTTGTATATACATACATAGCGTCTGATGAGCCGCCCACGCAGATTTATGTGCACGACCCTATTTATATAATAAATGGACGAACATTGTACAGAACAAGCACTGCTACCTCTTGTGCAGCACTATATCCTCATAGACTGTAAGCTCTTGTGTCCCCTATTTCTTCATAGACTGTAAGCTCTTGTGTCCCCTATTTCCTCCTCATAGACTGTAAGCTCTTGTGTCCCCTATTCCCTCATAGACTGTAAGCTCTTGTGTCCCCCTATTTCCTCATAGACTGTAAGCTCTTGTGTCCCCCTATTCCCTCATAGATTGTAAGCTCTTGTGTCCCCCTATTTCCTCCTCATAGACTGTAAGCTCTTGTGTCCCCCTATTTCCTCATAGAATGTAAGCTCTTGTGTCCCCTATTCCCTCATAGACTGTAAGCTCTTGTGTCCCCCTATTCCCTCATAGACTGTAAGCTCTTGTGTCCCCCTATTTCCCCATAGACTGTAAGCTCTTGTGTCCCCTATTTCCTCATAGACTGTAAGCTCTTGTGCCCCCTATTCCCTCCTCATAGACTGTAAGCTCTTGTGTCCCCTATTTCCTCATAGACTGTAAGCTCTTGTGTCCCCTATTTCTTCATAGACTGTAAGCTCTTGTGTCCCCTATTTCTTCATAGACTGTAAGCTCTTGTGTCCCCTATTTCTTCATAGACTGTAAGCTCTTGTGTCCCCTATTTCTTCATAGACTGTAAGCTCTTGTGAACAAGACCCTCCTCCCTATTGTTTCAATGATTTATTAGTTTACTGTATGTACCCTCTCATTTGTGAGGTGCTGCAAAATATGCTGGCGCTATATAAAGCTTCTTCTTATACTATGACCACTACCTCCCCATAGTGCCTGCTAGGACATAACTCATGCACATTCCTCTTGACATTCTCCCTTCTAGAGAGGTCGCTGCGGAGCCCTTGGGGTTAAATTTACCAAAAAATGGATTTATTTTTATATTATTTATAAGGAATTGCTCTTTAAGGACCTCAAGTCAAAACTTGTAGATTTTAGAATAGATGCCGGGAGGACGGGGAGAGGGTCTGGTGCATTACCATGTATCGGGGGAGATAATACGGCGCTTTATTGCAGGGCGGGAGCAGAAAGCTTTCTGCATATATTAAAACACTTGAAATGAAGGGCTTGTTGTGCATTCAAATGAAAAGGGGACGTCAAAAGCTTTTCCAGAAGAGACAAAATACATTTGTGTCTGTTTAATGCCGGCTGCATGTTAACCGCGCTCACGATGTGTCAGGCCGTCGCGTAAAAAACAATCCCCGTGAACAGCGGAAGTGTTTTTAATAGTATCGAATGGGGGGAGGAAGCAAAGTAGCAATGAGAATGACCTTCGGGTCCGTTCGGACCATCCGGCAAAGATCTGGCATGAAGTCCCCAAGGAAGTAGCGCAGCATGCTGCATTATTTCCCCTGGGGGGCATGCTGGACCCCATTATAGTCAATGGGTCCGTAGGGTGCTGTTGGGTTCGGTCATACCATGGATCTGTCTAGGAACCAGGTATGAACCTGAATGCGGATATGAGCCTAAAGGGATTTGCATTGTTCTGATTTACCAATCTGCACATTTATGGAAACAATGTTAGTATCAAGATCTATTAATGCAATAGGAAAGCTATGAATGATAAGAAGTAAGATGTTTTACTCAGCAAGAAAATGCGTGGGTGTTATATTCGCTATTCCGTGAGATTTACCTTCCAGACATCATTTGCTTTTTGCTTTCTCAAGACTACGTTTATGTATGTCCTTCTCATACTAATCAGCAACATGGGTCACTATGGGACTCCGAAGCCTCCATACGAGGACCAGACAGACTTTGCAGGACCCTTTGGGTGGTCGGGTGCTGCTATGCAGTGAATCAGTGTCTTATAAGGTCATGTACATTCGTACAAGTTATGTTACATTGTGTTGTACAGTAATTGTAACTGCAGAACAAGGTGGAGGAGTGAAGTGGGTCCTACAGGCCTGATGTGTGGTGTGTAGATAAAATCCAACAAAGGAAGAAATAGCCACAAATGTGCCCTTACGACTGGCAGGATGGCCAAATACATGTTTAATGAGCACTCACCGGGTGTTTAGGCAACGACCATACAGCATGGGGTACAACACAAACACAAAAAGATCCTGGTACGCCTTTAAAAAGCTACAGACTCCGTCACCAAAAGACATCGATTCAAGGACGCTTGGAAGGCATACCTTGTAGAGGGGGTGGGTCATCGGAAGTGGCATACGCTGGAAGGCATTGCAGTTCGTGAGTGGAACGCGTGGCGCTCAGTGACCAGAAGTGATGCCCATTGGGCAGACGCTCGGCTCAGTGGGGTGCAAGCTGGGATGAATTTCTGGGAACACCTAACATGGTGGAAGGAATCGAATATACAATACTGTGCAAAAGCTATAGGCAGGTGTGGAAAGATGCCGCAAGGTAAGAACGATTTCAGGAATGGAGGGGTTAATAGTTTATTTTTGTCAATTAACAAAATACAATGTGACTGAAGAAAAGAGAAATGGAAATCCCATCAAAATCTGGTGCGACTGCCCTTTACCCTCACAACAGCATTGGTTTGTCTGAGTACACTTGCACACAGTTTTTGAGGAGCTCAGCAGGGAGGTTGTTCCAGATATCTTGGGGAACTAAGCCCAGATCTTCTGTGGATGTCGGCTCGCTCCAATCCTTCTGTCTCTTCATGTAATCTCAGACAGACTGGATGATGTGTGATCGGGGTGGGGGGTGGGGGGATTATCACTTCCAGGGCTCCCTGTTCTTCTTTATGCTGAAGATGGTTCTTAATGAGTTTGGCGGGATGTTTGGGGTCGTTGTCCTGCGGCAGAATAACTGTTTGTGCATTTTTTCCACATCTGTCTGAACCTTTACACAGTGCTCGGTGTCAGTTCATTGTAGGTAATCCCATTCGTTGCAGTGAATGGAGTGGATTGTCATAAATAAATCATTCACATCTCTGGAGACCAAAGGTTTCTGAGAGTGGAAACATTTGTGATTGGGCTAACCTAGATATAAGGGGAGGGCAGAAAGTTCCAAGCACCTCCTTAGAAGTAAGTGACATTACAGCTTCTCCTATAGACTACATTCGTCACCATTGTACGGTTCAGACTCCTAAGTAGTGGTATTTTTTGCTTGCGGTGAGCGTGTCGCTGAGATGAGTCCTGACTGTGGACCAAAGGAGTCCATTGATAAGTACTCCCTGCACTGGTACCTGCCCTCCTTTCCTGCCCTCCCAGGCTAGTTGAGGTAGACCCTTGGCCATCAACCTGATTGAAGTTGCTTCCTGCCGTGACAAGTAAAGCTGAGTTTTCTTGACACGTCAACCATTATTTATGTTCTACCCGCCACCGGACTACCCTTGAGCTGCCCATACACTTTCAACAACTGTGGGACAAATGGTTGTTCATCTGCCAGTTGTTTCTACGGGCTCCCCAATACTCATCACTGTTCAGTTGTGTGTTTAGGGAGGCAAGTCACAGCAGATAAACCACTGGCGATGGCTTATCTCTTCGGGAACCAACGGGTCAGGCATTGAAATTCAGCATCCCTGATCCATTCTTTCACTAACATCATCTGTTAGAGGAAATATGAGCTGCCCTATGCACATAAGAGAGTCATCCACCTCTGCCATTATCGGCCGGTTCGGACAACTAGACTGCAATGCGTTTGGCGGCCTTCACTTTCTGAATCGGACCTGTCAGCTCAGTTCACACAAAACTGTCAGGCTGCCATTGCAGTCCCATTTAAGTAAACTAGCTGGTTGCAGTTTCCTGCACGGCAGCGCTCCGAGCCACCGAGCTTAGAAGGAGATACGGAGTTAAGTGAGTGCTCCCACCCCTCCATTCTCAGGATCAGTGGGGATCCCAGAGGTTGGACTGCCATTGATCATAAAGTGCTAGAATGTCCCAGTGACATACAGCATCACCCCTTTTAAGATGGGGATACCCTTTTAAATTGCTGTTCTGGGGTTGGACCATCCTTACTATGATCATTTGTTCCCAAAGGCTGACTGTTCATCTCTCGGTTCACGAGTGGAGATATCAGCCGATCAGCAAGCATTATTATGCTTGCTGAAAATCAACAATCAGTCAATGAACAAGAGTTTGCCCATTTTTTGGCTGATTGTTGGCCCTTTTACACAGTCCAGTTGTTGGGCAAATGACTGTTTGGAGAAACGTTCATGCCTGATAATCGTGCCATTTGTTGGCTGATTGTTTGCCCTTTTACACAGTCCAGTTGTTGGGCAAATGACTGTTTGGAGGAACGTTCATGCCCGATAATTGTGCCATTTGTGGGCTGATTGTTGGCCCTTTTACACAGTCCAGTTGTTGGGCAAATGACTGTTTGGAGAAACGTTCATGCCCGATAATCGTTCCATTTGTTGGCTGATTGTTGGCCCTTTTACACAGTCCAGTTGTTGAGCAATTCACTGTTCGGAGGAGCGTTCATGCCAGATAATCGGGCCATTTGTTGGCTGATTGTTGGCCCTTTTACACAGTCCAGTTGTTGAGCAATTCACTGTTCGGAGGAGCGTTCATGCCAGATAATCGGGCCATTTGTTGGCTGATTGTTGGCCCTTTTACACAGTCCAGTTGTTAGGCAAATGACTGTTCAGAACAGCTTTCATGCCCGATAATTGGGCCATTTGTTGGCTGATTGTTGGCCCTTTTACACAGTCCAGTTGTTGAGCAAATGACTGTTTGGAGGAACGTTCATGCCTGATAATCATGCCATCTGTTGACTGATTGTTGGCCCTTTTACATAGTTTAGTTGTTGGGCAAATGACTGTTTGGAACAGCATTCATGCCCGATAATTGTGCCATTTGATGGCTGATTGTTGGCCCTTTTACACAGTCCAGTTGTTGGGCAAATGACTGTTTGGAGGAACGTTCATGCCCGATAATCGTGCCATTTGTGGGCTGATTGTTGGTCCTTTTACACAGTCCAGTTGTTGGGCAAATGACTGTTCGGAGGAGCGTTCATGCCCGATAATCGTGCCATTTGTTGACTGGTGGCCCTTTTACACAGTCCTGTTATTGGGCAATTGACTGTTCAGAGGAACGTTCATTCCTGATAATCGTGCCATGTAAAAGAGCCCTAAGTTCAAAGAATCCAAACACAGAAAACTTTACCTACAGACCATCAATTGACATGGCAAGGCGATTCCAGTCCCACAATGGTGGAAGCCCGGGGGCAATCGCCCCTTATGCCGACGCTATAACATAATCGTAATTACAAGAGGACAGCAAAGTGGAAACCAAGTTCCCTGCCGCTTCCCTGCCAGTCCTGACACTGAGCAGAACAAACCGCCACCGTTCTCCACAATTTATTCTCACTACAGATACTCTGACAACTTAATTTCCTCCTCATTATCATATTTGTTTTTTCTTTGTCTTTGAAGAGAGAATTTTGACATAACAATAAAATCCACATTCTATTTTTTATTGTAGGAATTGGGCTAATCATAATGGAACGTAATGGAAAGGAGTAAAACTCTCATTAAATGTTAGAAAAAAAATAAACAATAGGAGATAATTTACGGCTGACCTCCATGTTCAACCGTTACATTTCCAAGAAAAGAAAATATAAAATTAGTGAGACTGATGTTTGTACATAAATGGTTAACAGCGTTGTCCGGTTGTAAACTATTGATCTTAGGATAGGCATCAATATAATAGCTCAGCGAGGGTCTGCCACCTAGGACCCTCGCTGATCAGCTGTTCCATGGCTGTGTGTTTGTGCATTGCGCTTATTTCTGCAGGAGGCAGACAGCTCTGTTCTCACTGCAGTGGCCAGACTTGGTATTACACCAGTTCACTTCAATAGGAACTTTGCCTGTAATACCAAACCTAGCCACTGCAGTGAGAATGGACCTGTGCACCCCCTGTAGACATGCACGCGCAAAATACGGAAATGTAAACAAACCCATTAGAATCAATGGGTTCTATTCTATGAGCATTGCATAGCCAAAATCGGCCTCACAAGTGCAAGATCGGTCCCATTTTCATGGTCCAATATTGCGCTCACCTGTGTAAATTCAACCTTGCATTGAGCAACTATCATTCAGATAGTCACACTAAAAAAAGTTGCTGAAGTAAAGACGTGCGGATTTTAACAGGTGCGCAATTTCAGCCCCATGGACATAACATAGGGATGTCCACGCGGACTATTTCTGTTTCATGTGAAAGGTCCCATATCTTTCATTGCTTGTCTACTAACATATTCTAAGAGCTCTTTCCCACAAGCGTATATTGGCCCACCATTTTCACGGCCGGCTGATATACGCTTTGATCTGATGCATTGGATTCCAATGCATCAGATCACATGGCCGTATTCCTGAGACGTAAAAGTGCCCGGCCGGCCAATATAGCGCCAGGCGTTTTTATGTCAGGCCCAAAAGATAGTCCTGGAAGTATCTTTTTGGCGGGAATATGTCGGTCGCTGCATGAGTTCCTATGGGAGCTCATGGCTGCTAAACTCCCTCCCTCTGCTCTCCTCCTCGTGCAGGCTCACCTGTCCTCACCTCCTCACTCGTTCTTTACAATGGGAGGGGGCTGGGCGGAGCTAAATGTCAGCCCGCCCCGCCTCCTCTCATTGCTGGCTGTGGACAAGGGGCAGGGCATGGGCGGAGCTAAGCTCCCACCCTCTCCCCAACCCTTGTCCATAGCCATCAATGGGAGGAGGCAGGACAGGCTGGTGCTTAGCTCCACCCCAACCCCTCACATTGCAAGGAACGAGCAGGGAGGAAAGCAGAGGTGAGCCTGCGAGGAGGAGGAAGGGGAAAGGGGCGACAGCATGGTAGCCTCGGTGCATATGCGCCATGCCCCATGCCGTGTGAATGGGCACACAAACGCTTCTACACCCTAGTTGATAGCGTATATTGGCCAGCCGTGAAAACACCGGCTTATATACGCTCGTGGGAAAGAGCCCTTAGGGGGGATATCAGTGAGCACTTACACTTTTAGCTCTGACTGCAGCGAGGAGCCAGAAGTGTAATAATCAGCCGGGACCCCAAGCAGTGGACTGCCGCCAATCAACTATTGATGACCTATCCTGGGAATAATAGTAAATGCCCAGAAAATCCCTTTAAGACAAGCATACACATGCCAATCAGCCATAATATTAAAGCCACCTGACTAATATTGTCTTGACTCCCCTTGTGCTACCAAAACAGCCCTCAGCTGTCGGGGTATGGACTCTGCAAGACCTCTGTAGGAGTCTGGTGGTATCCAGCACCAATACATTAGCAGCAGATGCTGTAAAGCAACCCTCTAAGCCCCGACAAAATGTCCGCTCCAACTTCTCAGACTACCTGGCACCCACTCTGCACCTAGTATACATAATTACTCGAAGACTCTACACCTGCCTTGATTGGCCAGTGCTGTCCACATGAGCAGTGCTGACCAGTCAGAGCAGCATGTAGTGTCTTAGACTACCGATGTATACTAGTGCACAGGTAGTTCGGCCATCTTTGCTTGTCCAGGATCGGAGGGTCACTTTAAGTTGTGTAAGTTGTGAGCTGTGACCTCCTCAAATCAGGCTTGTTTTTTCCGGCACATCAGACAGATTCTTGATTGGGTTGAGATCTGGCGAATCTGGAGGACAAGTGATCACCCTGAACTCTGTCATGTTCCTCAGAGCATCCTGAACAAATTCTGCAGTGTTGCAGGAGGCATTGTCCTGCTAAAAGAGAGCATAGACATTAAAGAATACCGCTGCCATGAAAGGGAGTATTTATTTAGGTAAGTGGTACATGTCAGAGTAACATCCACATGATGCCACGACCCAAGTACTCAGCAGAACTTTTCCCAGAGCATCACATTGCCTCCTCTTACTTGTCTTCTTCCCAAAGTTCATCTTGGTACCATTTCTTATCTAGGCAAGTCATGCATACCAATCCAGAAGTCCAAAAATAATTCATCAGACCAGATCACCTTCTTCCAGTGCTCCATGGTCCAGTTCTGATGCTCATATGCTCGTTATTACTGCTTTCAGGGGTAACGTGGTCAGCACGAGTTGCTTTAACCCAGTCACCTATTAATCACAATTTGACCATTGGTCAGGAGGGGTGCCATGTCTACTTAAGGAGAGCACCCAAAAAGTGTGTGGACACACCTAGGGGGTGAGTAGGTTGGGGGATGGAATAGTCTCTCCCCAAGGTGAGCACCCAGAAGGGGTGTGAGGACACCTAGAAAGTGAGTGAGGAGACTTATAAGGCCACGCATGCTCCTCTGGGTAATTTATGCAAATAGAGCCCCGAGGCTTCTCCAAATGCAGAATCCCAGCTCTTAGATCCCAACCATATGGTGTCTTCTGAGTAAATCGCTGCTGAGCGAATATGGATCTCATGAGTCTTAGATTAGACGTTGAACAGGTACGGACAACATGAGGAGAGTCCGCAGGAAAACCAAGAAAGATGTACGTAGCAATGCGACCTTGCCTTAGGTATCTAAAGGCCTTTAGCAAGTACTGTACAGTACTGCAGTTGGTACTGTTATAGAGTACACGCGGTTCACACTGTTATCAGACCTCCATCGATTAATCTGTAAATGGGGTGGCTAGCTACAACTTCGTTGGCCCACTGTGGGGTGCTTTGTCATGAGGGTTATAGGACGACTGCGGTGGGAACTGCTGTTGGGGGCACCATTATGATGGAGGCAATCCAGTTGTATCAAAGTACAGTGGTTGTTTCGCTTAGCAAGGTTTAGCTGCTACCCTCTTCATTGCATTTTCATGGTTTGCTTTGGTTGGCGCTACCATATGGGCACCGTGGAACCTAGAGCCTTAGTGTGTTGGGTGAGACATCCATGCAGTCATGACACAAGTACATTTCCTTCACATCGACCAAGCGGAACAGGTAGTAACTTCACCATCTCCTGGCCGCCATCCATTACACACGTTCCCGGCCAACACCCTAGTGAACGGGTTCTAAAGCAATTGCTCATTAAGGCCCATACAGTCCCTTGATTGTTGTCACTACTGATCTAGTTGCAGTATGATTCGGTATATGTAATGTCTTACAGATTGCAGGCACAGACCGTGCGCAGCAAATTATGGAAAGTGTTTGCTAAATGTGGAACTAATGGTTTGTAAAAATCAGATTTCAGAGACAGAACTGCCGCACATAATCACTGCCCATCGTCCATCAACATTCTCACCGTGTCCTGCTGACGTAGACTGCTTACCTGCCATCTATTCCAGGGGATGTAAGGGTAGTGCCAACGCACTGCCTAGAGCGAGCAGCCATCCAGGTCATTCAGGCAGTGATTACCAGGAGTTGCTGCAGTCTGATGCTATGTAAAGTCATTTATTTCAGGACTTCGGTATATTTAGGTGACGATACAAGGATCTCTCCCAGGATCTGTTTATACCCAGGACCACGACGGTAACAAGAGGGCATCCGCTACGTCTAGAGGAAAGCAGGTTTCATCACCAACACAGAAGGGGTTCTTTACTGTAAGAGCAGTGAGACTGTGGAACTCTCTGCCTGAGGACATGGGGATGGCAGGATCCATAGAGGAGTTTAAGAGGGACGAGATGTCTTTCTGGAGAGCGATGATATTACAGGATATAGACATTAGGTGACCAGTGGGGTTGGTGATCTCAAATGTTGATCCAGGAATTACTCTGATTGCCATTATGGAGCCGGGAAGGAATATTTTCCCCCAAAATGGGGGCAAATTGGCTTTGCCTCATTGGGTTTTTTTGCCTTCCTCTGGATCAACATGGAGGGTGGAAGCAGGCTGAACTGGATGGACATTGTCTTTTTTCAGCCTCACATACTATGTTACTATTTAGGGTCAATCTTTAGTTGACTCGACTGGGCATTTTCCACTGAAACTCAACTGAATGGCACTAAGCTGCAGTTACAGACACAACCACAATGGTATGTACAGCACTGTGCCTGGGTAAACAATATGGACCTTTTACAATAGGCTGCAAGCATCTGTAAAGTCCCCACCAAAATCTGCAAGCTACCTGCAGATGTTGATATGGAATTGAAAATGGCTTAAAACTTGCATACAATCCCACATCAAAATCTGTAGTCAGACCTGCGGATATTGGTGTGGAATTCCACGGCTGCGGATGTGGTGACGTCCTGCGGTATCATTCCGTCTTATATGAATGGTCCCTTTAACCTGCTGGCATGCCAGAAGTTAGCTGCTCCGATCAAATATTCATGGCCTACTGAGACCCCAGAAAGCCCTTTTAACCCTTTCCAATCCACTGTCTGACGTCTGAAGACATTCTGATTGAAGGCTGTACAGCTTTGATGTCGGAAGACGTCCTGCAGGGTATTCTTACTGTAGATTACCGGTCACTCTGTTTTCAGGGGGCCTCTCAAGCATGTCCCATACCGCAGTACTGGCTCTAGCCAGCAGATGGTGCCATTGTATAATGGCAGAAAGAGAGAGCCCCCTAGTAAACCCTGAATCTAAAATTGGATTGCAAAGGGTTAAGGGGTTGTGCCAGGACGGAATCCCCTTTTTATATGCCCTATTGGGTCCAACACTTGGGACCCCCACTATGCTCAATAACAAACGGAACTCTATGTTCCGCTCACAAAGGGCGGTTCCCATTCCGGCAAACCTTCTGCCGTCCTGTAATTACAGTGCGGCCATTCAGGTAATATTACTGCAGGCCACTGCAGAGGGATATCAGTATGGTTATGGCCTCACCCTGCAGAATCAGCTGCTTACCTGGGGTGCCGAGAGTGGGACTCAGGGCGATCACCGGTCGCCTCAAGCCCTGCATTACCAAAGGTGTTCTGCATCTTGGCACAACCCCTTTAAGAACAGCTTCAGACTTATTTAAAGGGAATTCTAGGATTCGTTCTCAAGAATGTATATGTTCTTAATCTTCTCTACCCTCGGATCCCTCAACGCTCCAACACTGAAGTTCCCAACTTTTTCTTGCTTCTCCACATGGAAAATGTGCGGCATTTTAAGTATCAGCGAAGTGGATGTGATATTCCAAAACTCATTCAGATGCTGCAGAAAATACTCGGCTACAGAGATGTATCTGCGGGGCGGATTGTAAATCCACGGTTCGTCGGTCACAGCAGTAGATGTTCGGGGCAGAATCCACTTCTTCCAATGAGAGGATGAATTACTCACTAAATTCCACCAAACTGCACCAAAATCCGCATTACTTATTACTTGGCGCATTTTTAATGTGGATTTTGCTCTGCAGCACATTCTGCCCCGTATGAACATAGCCGTAAGGATGTGATATTTAGGAATAGTATGGCTCTTATATCGCACCTCCCAGCTTTTGAGCCATGAAAAAAGGGATTCTCTTTGTGTGACTATTGTACATCAGGCCATGGTAAGCCTCACACTGTGTGTCCCATCACAGGAATAGTGCCCATTACTGACCCTCTCAGAGGAATAGTGCCTCTTATTGTCCCTCTTACGGCAATAATAACCCGCAGTCCCCCAGTCAGTAATAATGCCCCTCCATGCCCTCTCTCAGTAGCAATGTCCCTGCCTGCCCCATCAGTAATAATGACCCCTTATGCCCCATCTCAGTAATAATGCCCGTCTGCCCCCCCCCACCAGTAATAATGACCCCTTATGCCCCATCTCAGTAATAATGCCCGTCTGCCCCCCCCCACCAGTAATAATGACCCCTTATGCCCGTCTCAGTAATAATGCCCCTGCTTGCCCCCTGTCAGTAATAATGACTTCTTATGCCCCATCTCAGTAATAATGCCCCTGCCTGCCCTCCGTCAGTAATAATGACCCCTTATGCCACATCTGAGTAATAATGCCCCTTGCCTGCCCACTGTCAATAATAATGCCCCTTATGCCCCGTCTCAGTTAAGAATGCCCCTGCCTGCCCTCCATCAGTAATAATGACCCCTTATGCCACATCTCAGTAATAATGCCCCTGCTTGCCCCCTGTCAGTAATAATGATCTCTTATGTCCCGACTCAGTAATAATGCCCCTGTCTGCCCCCCCACCAGTAATAATGACCCCTTATGCCCCATCTCAGTAATAATGCCCCTGTCTGCCCCCCCACCAGTAATAATGACCCCTTATGCCCCGTCTTACTAGTAATGCCCCTGCCTTCCCCCCGTCATTAATATTGCCCCTGCACGACCAGTAATAAAACCATCACATGATTCCCGCACTATAATGCCCCTACATGAACCAAAAAGTAGTCTGGTGTGAAATAGTGTAGTACCTGGCACAGGAGAAGCGGGGATGTGTTACTGAGATCCATGGATTGTTCCCTCCACTACTCCAGCACGGGTTAGTGACAGCAGGAGACAGAGCGATCTGTGAGAGACTGATTCGAAGAAGCCATAGCTGGGCGGATGATGTGGACGCAAAGTGTCCTCTGGAGGACTTCAACGCTTAGGAGACCCCTGAGTCTGACCTCCTAGAGACCACATCATCTATAGGCCGATCCTCGTGAGCTGCCCTGCACCAACTCTTTCATATGGACGGCTTTTCTTGAAACGTATCCATATTGCCGGTGCTATAAAATTATGCCGATTCTCCACAGAAGATCCACAACATCTTCGCAACATGCAAACATATCCCAAGACTACGTTTCTCCTCATCTCTTCCTCTGACATGTACAAGCTCGAATTTCTTTGCAAAAATGGAGCTCAGATGTCCCCACAATAGGAGGCCGAGGGCAGGCTATGAAATGGGTGGGTGAACATAGCTGCGGTTTACCTTAGTCTTTTTGTCACGGGTGACACCACCGTTCATTCCTAATCCGGGTGATGAAAGAATTGGTCCACACGCACAGGGTAGTTTGGAATTAGCAAAACCAGGAGCGGTTGGCAGCGCCACCTTACTTGAATAAACTTAGTTTCAGTTCAACAAGAAACAATCCACACCAGCAGAATATTCAGTACAAGTTTCACAAACTGGTGCAACAGGGAGGAAATCACGGGTACACCAGGTAGTCTACAGTCCCAGTTATCTGTATGGCTCCGGGCCCGGCACAACTCCTCTTCTCCTCTCCAACCATCTACTGGTCAGCACTCACCTCCAACACACATTCCATTCTGCAATGACTGGCCACTCTCTTCCTCTCCTACAAAACTTCAGCGGGGGCAACCCACCGATATCCCCTGGGTGTAACGGGTCCAGGGAAAACTGACGTTACCTTTCTCTTTCTCCCGTACTGGCCCTCACGGACTGAGGGTGTCCACGGGGGTCTCTAGCAGCTGCACTCACCCCAACTGCTGCCAGGTCCAGAGCTGAACAACCACTGACTCACTCCCCTTACATACAGCTTGCAACCACATATATAAAACAAGGTCACATGACACACAAAAGATACATTTGCAGACATAACCTAGACAGTAACCCATTCAGTGCTGCAGCTATGCAATACACATCATATTCATACAACACAAAGACACTGACAATACAGTAAGCACGAGACAAATACATCCATGCTTATGGAGGGGCCCCACTCGCTCAGGGCCACTACAGCTGCAGCAACCTGGAGCGCAGAGGACTGCCATAGAGCTGCATACACAAAACGGGAAAATAGTTTTAGTTCATTAAACTTATTCGAAAATGGCTTGGACAGCAAGCCTCTAAGGGTACAACATGTGTTATGAGTTGCACTGTTTGCCAAGAATTTCTGAAAGTTTAGTGAATTTAGACTTGCATCTTAATTCAAGAATGTAACGTATTGGAATCAGCGTCACCGCTGTAGATGGCGGAGGCAGATGATTCCGGAATACTTTCCTCTAGTTATCCAAAAGTGTGGGCGGATAGATTATCAAAAACAACTGTCCAGAACAAACATGGTAACCGGCCAAAACTTCAACTCAGAAGTACATAAAGTCCATCCACAGTGAAGCAGGAGGCCAAAGTCGTCATCAGGGAGGGCGGTCATACTAATTAATAATGTAGCTGGGGCAAATCCAGCTAGGAAATAGCAGAACCAGGTTCATCTAAGACGGGTTGTAGCAAGTCTTTATGTCTCAGAGCCAGGAGTGTGCCCAGTGCAACGTATAAAGCAACCACCCCCACACCCATAGCTCCAAATTAGTAGTGGTGTGAGCCACACCAGCAAAGGCAATTCTTTTAAAGCTTGGGCCATGCCCCTTTATGCTTAGCCACGGTTTCTGTCTCCCCTCACAGTAATAGTGCCCCTCAGTAACCCCTTTACTGGAATAGTGCCCCTCAGTGATCCTGCACAGTAGTACTGCCCCTCAGAGACCCCTCAACATAAAAGTGCTCCTCAGTGATCCCCGTACCGGGAATAGTGTTCTTAGTGGCCCCTCACAGTAATAGTGCCCCTCAGTTACCCCTTTACTGGAATACTGCCCCTCAGTGATCCTGCACAGTAGTACTGCCCCTCAGAGACCCCTCAACATAAAAGTGCTCCTCAGTGATCCCCGTACCGGGAATAGTGTTCTTAGTGGCCCCTCACAGTAATAGTGCCCTTCAGTAACCCCTTTACTGGAATACTGCCCCTCAGTGATCCTGCACAGTAGTACTGCCCCTCAGAGACCCCTCAACATAAAAGTGCTCCTCAGTGATCCCCGTACTGGGAATAGTGTTCTTAGTGGCCCCTCACAGTAATAGTGCCCCTCAGTGATCTCTTCACAAGAATAGTGCCCCTCAGTTACCCCTCACAGTAATAGTGCCCCCCCATGACCCCTTTACAGTAAATGTGCCCCAACGTGACCTCACAGAAATAATGCTTCTCAATGATTTCTTCACAGTAATAGTGCCCTGAAGTGACCCCCTTACGATAATAGTTTCCCATAGTGACTCTCCTAAAAGTAATAGTGCCTCTCAGTGATTCCCTCATAGGTATAGTGTCCCTCACTATAATAATGCCAATCAGTGACCCCTGATGCCCCCCTCAGTAACTCCCACCCTGGTGCAGTTGTATAGTGTCCCTCACAATAATAATGCCAATCAGTGACCCCCACTTTCCTCAGTAGTAATGCACCTCAATGATTTGCGTAGAGTAATAGTGACCCCAAGTGCAGTTACCTCCAGTGATCACAGATGATCACTAGATCTTCTCTAATTGGTGACATCTGTTTTTCTAGCTCTGGGCCCAAACCATCATGAAGACGTTTTCCAGCCATGAGTCATCTTTGCACAGGCTTCTAATCCTGATGCTCCCCCCAATGCCCCCCTCAGTAACTCCCACCCTGGTGCAGTAATAGTGCCACCTCTGGCCTTACTAAGTGACAGTACCCTCCATGTGGCAAGGCTGGACTCCTCCTACCGGCTTCTACTCTCATCATAGTGCCAGGATCAAGGATCGGGCTATGCTGTGTACTGTCCTCTACGTGTAATGACTGTGGCTTTACTGCAATTGGAAGGAGTAAGTGGAAGGGGGTCCTGGTGGCATGGTGGGACATCATCCAGAATCCAAGACTTTCCCAACATCTCCGAGATGGTTGGGAGACCTGCAAAGCCTAATATAAAATTCCTTTAATCCAGAATCAATGGGATGTGGTAAGTGATGGATTATCAGATGGTCACAGCAAAGGAGATACAGTTCACTTCTATGGAGGCCAAGAGCCTAAAATAAAGCCCTACAACTCCATTTTTCAAATAGAGAAACTTCCAAACTCTTCTTCTCTCCACCATCTACTGCAGTTCTGGATTATCAGACTCGGTTTAGGAGGTCAGAATATAGATTGTCTCCTTCGGTAACATCTGTAATCATTTCTTAGCTTTATCTTTGTCGGGGAAAACTTTGTAACAACTACTACTGCTGCCATTACCGTCCCACAGGGCTTGTCACTTAGCTTTTATTAAAACAGTTGCAAGCAATTTCGTATGAGAGCTGCCACGGAGATCACATGATCACCACTTTTCCGCTCCTTTCACCCATGGCAAATAACTGATTTCGCAGGGAGAATGTAATATTATATGACAAGAGTCTGCCAGGGCAGAAGCCAAACTTTCAGGTCTGCTGTCTGTTCTGGCTCATAGAGCCCCTTTATGGCGTCCATATATCTTGGGATTGTGCCAAGTTATGGAATGATCCCCTATCCACAGCATAGAGGATAACTTTATGGTAGTGGGGGTCCAATGGGTGGGAACCCCACCAATTCTGAGAATACGGGTGTGGTTGGACTCTGAGTGAATGGAGTGGGGTCACGCAGGTATAATGCTGAAGCCCCAGAGATCGCTGAAGCACTTGAATTCGGTAATCTCTAGCACTGCTGCAGCGTCCTGTAGGGCAGGGGTCCCCAACTCCAGTCCTCAGGGACCACCAACAGGTCATGTTTTCAGGATATCCTATAGCAAGAACACCTGTGGCAACGTCTGAGGCACCGACAATAATTACATCACCTGTGCAATTCTGAGGAAATCCTGAAAACATGACCTGTTGGCGGCCCCTGAGGACTGGAGTTGGGGAACACTGCCGTAGGGTGACCCCGGACACATGACATACACTGAGGAGCTGGGAGGGCAAGAAGCTGGCTTGACACGGTGGCACTTACCATGCTCCCTCTTGGAGGGACACATGCAGTTAAGGCCGGGGCAGCACTGGGCCCCTTCTGGACACCAGTAGGATAGGGATGCCCAATAGATGGTGGAACAGGGATTGTGGTTGTCACGGGTGACGCCACCGTTCCGGCACCCACCGGCAAGAACATCGGTGAGGACATAAATGAGCCACAAACTGTGATATATTACCCCAGGACCCCGGGAACGGTCGGGGCCTGGAACAACTTTACTTGAAGGAAACTTTCGAAATCCACAAGGCACAAATTACAGACTGAGAAAGTGCAGGCAATAGATAAGATGGAGTACCTCCACTCAGCAGACCCAGACTTCAGGACGCTTGAGTGTAAAGTAGAGTACCTCCACCTGGCAGTCCCAAACTTCAGTACGCTCGGGTGTGTAAGACAATGTCTTTGGGGCTCACTCACTCTTCATTTCAAGAACACGCACACTTGGTGGAATCTCTCCTCTTCTTCCATCTTCAACACATGAGGGCTGAAGCTGCCCTCATATGTCTCTGTGCTTTACCCTTTGCGATGGGACTCAAGATGGAACCCCTTTCCCGCTCCCAATCACTCACATTTCTAGCCACTCTCATACACATGACAGGACATAATTTGATACATTTACAGACAGTCAGCTCATACTTTGCAGACATTAACCTCTCATTCTCTGCAGCCGTGCTATACACATAACAGAATGACAAGACAGTTTTGTGCAGAGCATCTACATAAGACATACATGTATGACATTATGGAGGGGGCCAGCATGTACCAGGCCACTACACAGCCATTGCTATGAATGGAGCACCGGCACACCTGCTTGCACAAATGCACATGCATGGAGGACTACTTAAAGTAGTCCTGTATATTCATGACTAGCTGCACTCAACCCGCCTGCCAGCATCTGATTGACAGCTGTCTGTCTACCACTGTGCACAGTGAGGGAGCTGCCAGTCATCGGCTGGAGGGCAGAGTGAGTGTGACTGGGGTGCAGCTCCTGAATATCCAGGACTACTTCAAGTAGTCCTCTATGTATTTGCTACTACTGATAAAATGCAAGTTTCTCCCAAACTCCTGCACGGATCCACACGGCAGACCTATCACTGTAATCAGCGTGACTGGCACTACCTTGTGCTGCTTAGTGAGGACTGCAAAACGATGATGACAGAGTCTCTTTAAGGGTTAATGAGTAGCAATTAGCCCGGATGATATCAGGGTATTGCAGCTCCTCGTCTGTCACGCACGGTCGCACTCTTCTGATAATCATCTGCAGAATCACCTCGTTAGTTAATTCGTAACTGTAGTTTAAACAGCAGAGTAGTTCCAAGTACATTTCCTTTTGAGCAGATTATGAATGACGCGAGCGTGATCATCAATTCCATCAAGTGGCGCGGTTTAAGCTACACTTCAACAAGCTGGAGATCCGCCTGCAGCTTTTGTTTTGGGGATTTCAGAAAGATTGGAACTACAAGCATCAAATACCGTGAGGCAGGTGGCAATCGACGCTCCGTAAAGGTAATTAAATCCCACTCCTTGTATGGGGAGACTCCTGCTAATGAAAGGAGCAACAATTAATTGCTCTTGAATCGTTACTTTTAATATACCTGTTACTTACAGGTAATGGAGGCAATTACTTCTGTATTCACACAACAGCGGCGTGCGCAAAAGTGGTTTATGTGATCTCAACAGCGTGGTCACGTGACCAAAAAGGCAGAAGGAAACACAGATTTTTGTGTCTAAGGCTTCTTTCCCAAGAGTGTATATCAGCCCACCATTTTCATGCGATCTGATGCATTGGATTCCAATGCATCAGATCACATGACTGTTTTTCCGTTGGACCCAAAAGATAGTCCTAGGACTATCTTTTAGGCCGGAATACGGCGGCTGCTACATATACTCCTATGGGAGACTATGGCTGCTAAACTCCCTCCCTCTGCTCTCCTCCCCTCTCAAAGGCTCACCTCTGCTCTTCTCCCCGCTGGCTCTCTGCAATGGGAGAAGCTCTCGCCCTCTCCCCGCCCCTTGTCCATAGCCACCAATGGGAGGAGGCAGGACAGGCCGGCGCTTAGCTCTACCCCCTGTCCTGCCCCCTTCCATTTCAAAGAACGAGCAGAGAGGAGAAGAGAGGTGAGCCAACATAGCGTATATCAGCTGGCCGTGAAAACGGCGGCCTATATACGCTTGTGGAAAAGAAGAAGCAGGCTCCATTATCCATGTCTGGCCCAAACTTGACTCTTTAACCCCTTAAGCACTGTTTTGAACCTTAAGGACCAGACACTTTTTAGGGATTTCCCCCATGTGGTGGTTTTACTGCCCTTTTTTTTCCTTCAGCTACCAAAATTATTTTTGCTGTGTTTTTTTTTCCGTGACATATAGGGCGATTTTTTAATATCTTTTTCACTGACTTTTTTTTTGCATTTTTTAGTTTTATTGGGGGCAAAAAGCTAAAAAAATGATTTTTAAAAAGTTTTTAGTTATTTTTTTTTTTAATTGGTATATTTACGCCAAACAAAAGTATGGGGACGGGTTCCTCTATTTGTTTCGGATGTTTTGATATATAATATGTATGGTTTTGAATTACGGGCCGTATTTGGCGACGGTTTTGGTTGCCGTCGGCTTTGGGTTATTATTTTCTTTCTTATGTATATATTTTTACTTTATTCTGTTATTTTGTTTTACTTCTTTATGTAATTATTCTTTTCACCATCATGACATCATATAAGACCTCTGGGGGGCATTCGCATGCTTTTTTTGACACTTTTCCATTTATTGAACGCTATGTATTCGGGAAAGGAGAAGGCAGAAGAGGTTAAAAACCCCTCTTGCCTCCTCCTCCGGGTTATCAGCTGTGACTAACAGCTGATAACCCAAACTGCTTCTGACTGATTGCAGAAGCAGGGGCTTTAATCCCGCACTGTATTTTTACTATCGACTGGGATTAAAGCCCAGGACCAAGCACCGTAAATTTACAGTACTTGGTCCTTAATGGGTAAGGATTTAGAGATGGTTACAACCCGTTTCAGGGGTTACAAATGTCTGTATCTCAATGGTGTGGTTACATAATAAAAGAACAGAAATAGAAGAAAACACAAATTTATGATTCTGTCTAAAGTGCAGACTTTGCTATCCGTGTCTGGTCCAAATTTTACCTTTAGTCATCACTAGTAAAACCATTACAAACAGATGTAGTAAAACAGAGACACATGTAGGGGGCTCCCTAGCATGGCAATAAACATATGGTTGTAGAGATGGAGGAAACGCGTTTCAGGGCCTACAAACTCTTGTATCTGCAGAAAGGGTCATCCATAGTCTCAGGTCAGACTCCATCATCCACATCTAGTCTTATGTGTGACCCATATTCTTGTCTCTAAACGTCTGCATTTAGAGATGGGTAAAGCGCTTTCAGGTACAGCAAGTTTCCGTATCTGAATTACGTGATCACATGAGCAAGGAATAAAAAGGGGCAGAAGAAAACTCAAATTTATGTTTCTGGAAAAGAACATTCACCCACATCTGGTCCAAATTTGGCTCTTCGGTCATCACTTGTAATGCCATACAGGTAGTCATGAGAGGAGAGTGGAATAATTGGTTTGTGTTGGTATTGGGACAATTTATTGCCACCATGCTAACTAATCATTGGAATCCGCCATAGCGGTGCAAAAGTCACATAAAACCCACGCCTGGTTTATGTTAAAAAAGGTCAGGTGATCCATATTGTCTTTGGACAGGCAGATGTGTCAGTCAGTTAACCCCCCACCCAGCTGTGCTGAACACTCTTTCTGATGGCACAATGGCAGTGGGTCTGGCAAGGACCTCTAAAGCCATCATGATGGACCATTATGGATATGTGCTGCCTGTGATTGTCAGTCCTACTCCATGCTTTTGCTGCAGGCTGTGACGGGCTGAAAAATCTATGCCACAACTCTGTTACACTTCTCTGCCACCGATGAAGGTGCTGCTGTGGTGACTTCCTGCTCGACCGCCATGAGCCACAGAGCTGCAAGCCATTACCTGATAGTGCTGCATTTTGAGGTGCTTCTGCTTGAATGAGATTTGTCATTTTGGCCTTGTAGTAGGGATAAAGGAAGGTGGCCACCCAGTAATGATCTGATGTATTGATGTGTGCTATGAGATGGTCCTTCTGCGAGTACTGCAGCATATGCCTCAAAGTGCAAAGGGTGATGGCCCACATTCCTTGGTGTCAGGCCTAAGATTGTCCACCGGCTGCTCCTGCCATCCACATAGAATAGCTGGGGTTAGTGATGCATGGGAGGAACACTGTGTAGCCCCCTCTCCTGCTTTGGGAGCTATATTATCCCCCTCCTCTATACTTCTTCCATGGGTGGAGAAATGTGTTGGAGAAGACATCCCCCTTTCTTGCCCAAAGCCACCCTCCCTGTGGTGTGGAGTAATGGTGGATTGGGCAGACAGTAGAGAGATTGGTATGCCTTCCTCCTACTGTTACAACAACATGTCATTGCTTTTGAGGTCCCGTAGCATCTATTCCAACAGGCAGACAACAGGGATGGTCATACTGATCAGTGTGCCATCATGAGTTACCATTTTGGTTACTTTCTTGAAGCAGGTTACATGCAGTCCCACCATGTAGGCAGGTCACAGGTGACATGGTTGGGTGGTAGCCTGAACTGTTGCTGCCCCTCTGCCAGACGAAAGGTGGCTGGGTGGGAATGCCAAAAGTGTAAACACAGTTTTGTGCCCCTTTTCAGCACTGGATGTAAGCATGGATAATTGTTTAGGACGCACGGAATTACCAGAATCATCACATAGACCGGACAAGGTATGTGTGTAAGATTGCTGAGGTGAAACACTGCTAGCATGTTGGCCCCATTGTCACACACAATCTTGCCTGGCTTGCCTATCAGATTGGGCCTACAGAACCATAGCAGCTCTTTGGCCGTGCGGCTGCACACCCCTAGGACAGCATTTTGGCGTTCACCACGTGTGCCGCTGTATGGAGGATTTGGTCACAAACAGATATCTGTGCTAATGTGGAGGGTGTAAAACGTGCTATGAAGAGGTGGAGGAACTGAAGGTGGTGGTACTTGAGGCACATTGTGTCATCCATGCTACGATGTGTTCTGTGTGCTATGGATGTAATACACAGGCAGAACCATTTGTAAGGAATGTCGGTGGGCTTGTCTCACCTCCAGCAGAATGTGGAGCTGCTGCTTCAACAGGAGCCACTTGAAGTCCCAACGTGGTCATCCTCTACTATCTCCACCATCACCACTACCGATACATCCTCCTACCGCTTGCGTTCCTCATGTTACCTTTTTATGTATTTTCTTTTTTTTTTGTGTAGCTTTATGTAACTTATTAGCTAACTTGTTAGTTTACAGAAAACCACTGCTAGCTGCATAAGGTTTACGAATAATTCATAGTGCTGGACTGGGGACTTTGAACCATATCTGAGGCCACAAACAGAGCTGCAATATTCGCCACGCCAAAGTCTAGTTTGTCTGTCTGCTTTGCTGCTATATACGTTGCCAGTAACAGAAATATCCCCTCTCCCAATGTACGGACCACGTTTCATATAGGCATATAAATCTGATGCAGCTTCTTTCTCTGTTTCCTCCAATAGAACCCCGTTTAAGTTCTCTGCTGGCATTCAAGCTTTCACAGCAGCAGGAATATATCCTCTGTAGAATATCTGTCCCTAACAACAGACCCGTGATGTGATGAAGCTTCTGTGTCCTGTGCTAATCTGTAAAGTAGCTGTTTACACTGTGCCTATGTTATATATGACTGTCATGAGGAGCACACATTTGATGACATCATCAAGTCACCCTGGCTGCTGATCGGCTGCACGCTGACCTCTGCAGCAGGCATTGTGGGATATTTGATTTTCCTGCGATTTTTGCCAAAAAATGTTTTAGACCAACCCGATTCGATTTTGTGAAAATAGAGGTGATTCATTCATCATCCAGTTGTGCATGCATTTAGACTGTGCAATGACAATCATACAGATGCTTGCTGATCGCAGGAACATAAAAGGGCCCTTTTCTGGAGAAGGAGGTCATCCAAATTTCTGTATCTGAATGATGTGTTCGTGTGACCGAGGAAAAAGAAATGGGAGAAGAAAACACAAACTGATGTCTCTGAAGTGGAGTTCATCATTGGTCTTGGGCCAGACACTTTTACCTACGTCTGGTCCAGACTTATCTCTTTAGTCATCACTTATAAACCCATTACAAATTGATTTAGGTAAACAGAGCTGTATGCAGAGAGCTGCTTAGAATAGATATTCACACATGAATCCAACGCATTTTAGGGCCTACAAATAGTTTTACCTGCGGGAGGGGTCATCCTTGGTTTCAGAGATGGTTGTCTCATCCACGTCCGGTCTAAATATGGATCTTTATTACTCATCTGTGGGTTTGGAGATGGGTACAACGCGTTTCAGGTCTATATATTTCTGTATCGGAACGGTGTGGAGTAATCTAAATTTTGATCTTTATTCTTCATCTCCAAACATATGGGTTTACTGATCTGGAAAGGTCTACATGGTCTACAAATTACTGTATCTGTAGAATTATCCATGGTCTCAGGGCAATCTCCATCAACTAGTCCAAACCTAGATCTTCAGTCAATGCATATAAAGCCTTTTCAAATTGATTCAGATGAATAGAGACATATGTAGGGGACTATCCAGCATGGTCATGTAGACATATGGCTTTGGAGATAGACACAACGCGATTCAGGGCCTACACAATTTTTTTTATCTACAGATGAAGTCATCCATGATGACAGGGCAGACTCAACCATCCACATCTTCTCTAAATTTAGGTCTTAAATCTTTTTCTGGACATCTGGGTTTATACATGGGTCCAGCACAGATCAGGGCCTAGATATCTCTGTATCTGAAGAACCGTTCCACCTTGGTCTGCAGGCAGGCTCCATCCTCCTCCTCTGGTCTAAAGGTTGAGCTCTTCTTTGTCACTAAACGTCTACATTTAGAGGTGGCTACAACGCGTTTCAGGAGCAACAAGTTTCCGAACCTGAATGATGTGTTCACGTGATCAAAAAACAGAGGAGGAATAGGAAAACACAAAGTGATGTCTCTGAAGTAGAGTTCATCATTGGTCTTGGGCCAGACACCTTTACCCACATCTAGTCCAAACTTGGATCTTTAGTTAAAGCCATTGCAAAAAGTTTGATCTCCATTCTTTGCCTCCAAACGTCTACATTTAGAGAGAAACTATAAAAGATGAATAACCAGCGCTCCGTTCTGTAGCACGGTACGGCAAAGAAATAATAGAAAGCAGGAATATTGGTACCTGAAGTGGTTGTGGTGGCGGCACAACGTGCTTCTGAGATGGTCAATAGCAGCAGTGTCCCGACAAAGTGGTAGCAGCAGCAATCATGAACAGTTGGGTGAACACTGGAGGAAGAAGAGGTTTCGGCCCGCTGGACAGGAGATGGCAGCTGAGGAGAATCCCTTATTGACCTACGAGGTTCTTCGTCGCACTGGTGTCTTCATCTGCTCATTTATAACCAGGACAGCGGCGGGTGACGATTCAGTGGTCATGTGATCAAATCACATGATTGCACGGGCATTTAAAAAGTCACATGACCACATACTGTAAACCCTTTAAACAGAGCGTCAATCATAGCTATGGACGGCCATGGAGCAAATATAAAAACTAGACAATGAAATCCGATAGCGGCATTCCGATGGGGAGCACATGACCCAACCGGGTGCCGCCAATCTAACAGCCTATTTACAGCTACAGATAACTAAAAAATGCATAAATAGACAAGCAGTTTGTGATCAGTAGGTGATTGCACAACTAGAGGATTACCCAATCAATTACCTTGTCTGTTTGGTAACTATTCGCTGCCATGAATTAACTATCAGGTCATGGTCAGCAGGTAATGGAAGCAACATTTAAACAAGGAAAGAGAATAATTAATCGACTGATGGCCGTGCGGGTTCACGTGGAAAGTGATTAACCTCTTCATGACACGGCCTATTTTGGGCTTAAGGACACAATGATTTTTGGCGGATTTTCTTCTCCATTTATCAAAAGCCATAACTTTTTATTTTTCCGTCGCTGCGGCCGTATGAGGGCTTGTTTTTTGCGTGGCGAGCTGTAGTTTTTATCGGCGTCAATTTTGGGTACATTTGACTATATTGTAAAACTTTTTTTTTTTTTTTATGATCGCAGGGAGAGAAAACGCATCAATTCTGCCATAGATTTTTTTTTTTTTTTTTTTTACAGCATTAATCATGCAACATAAATAAGACAATCCATTTTTTCTGCGGGTCGGTACGGTTACAACGAGACCAAAATTCTTACATTTTGTTTTAGGTTTTTCCACTTTTCTGCAATAAAAACCCTTTTTTTGGAAAAAATTTTTTTCTAAATTGCTGCATTCAAAGTTCTGTAACTTTTTTACATTTTTTTATGTACGGAGCTCTGTGAGGGCTTATTATTTGCGAGATGAGCTGTAGTTTTTATTGGTACCATTTTGGGGTACATACGGCTTTTTTGATCACTTTTATTGCGTTTTTAGGGAGGCAAAATGCTAAAAATTACCATTTTGCCTCAGTTTTTTAGCGTTTTTTTTACGCTTTTTTCCGTGCACAGTCAAAAGCATGTGCAGCCTATTGTACGCGTCGTTACGGACGCGACAATACCAAATGTGTGGGGTTTTAATTTTTTTTAACCTTTTTTTATGCAAATAAGAGAAAAAGCATAGAAAAAGTTTTTTTTTTAACTTTTATTTACATTTTTTTTTTAATTCATTTTTTTAATTTTTTTTTTTACACAACTTATGACCACAGTACTGCGTATACAGCGATAACAGGCATTGGCAATACAGGACGCCAGTGTCTGGCGTCCTGTTGCCATGGTCGGGCTCTCGCGATAACATCGCTGGAGACGGCTGAAGACACAGAGGGAGCACGCTCTAAGTAGATCGCGGCAGGGAAGGGGTTAACAGCAGGGGGGGGGCGCATCTCTGATGCCCCCCTACTGTTGCAGCGGGACGCCGGCTGTGACTGACAGCCGGCTCCCTCTGCGGGATAGCGCGGGATCATATGTGTTCTCGCGCTGTCCCCAGGACATAAGTTTACGCCCTGTTGTGGGAAGTACCCCGCTCCCAGGACGTAAACTTACACCCTGGTGCGGGAAGGGGTTAAAGTTGTAGCAGTCTGCAATTGTCGCTGTCAGGTTTTCTCGCCTCACATTGCTATTTTATTGGGAGAACATTTTACAAAAAATGTAAGGCCTGGCCAATGCATAGGTCAAGAAGGGAAAGGGTGGAAGTAGGAAAGTTCTAGGAAGGGGGAGGGGTGGAAGGGTGTTCTCTCTCAGGGCTGCCACCCCAAGAGGCATGGGATAGGGATGATAGTCGGCTCATCCCCGTTGTAGGGAGGGCGTCATTTATCCATGGTGTCCAGATGTTGGGAAATTAATCACGCTTGTCTTCTGTTGTTGATGTTAATTTCTCATTGATCAAGTAATAATAATAATCTTTATTTGTATAGCGCCAACTTATTCCGCAGCGCTTTCAGGCATGGATAAAGGCAAAACAATACAACAATTACAATGTGAGGTACATTGGGTTAGACACAAATGGTTGGGGGTGGTACAGGAGGTGCAGGGGGTGGGGAACACAGGCAATAGGGGATTTCATGTACAGATCATTTATTAGAAAGCCAACGGGGTGGGGCGCCATAGGGAGGGGCGAGGGACTAGGTCAGGGGATTTGGTATGCTTCCCTGAAGAGGTGCGTTTTTAAGGCACGTCTGAAATTTCGTGCATCGGGAATTGTCCGGATGCCTTGGGGTAGAGCATTCCAGAGGATGGGTGCTGCTCTGGTGAAGTCCTGTAGGCGAGCATGTGAGGTTCGTATAACAGGGGTGTTTAGTCTGAGGGTGTTAGAGGATCGGAGTGAGCGGGCTGGGTGGTGTACTGACAGTAGGGAGGCGATGTATGGTGGTGTACTGACAGGAGGGAGGCGATGTATGGTGGTGTACTGACAGGAGGGAGGCGATGTATGGTGGTGTACTGACAGGAGGGAGGCGATGTATGGTGGTGTACTGACAGGAGGGAGGTGATGTATGGTGGTGTACTGACAGGAGGGAGGCGATGTATGCTGGTGTACTGACAGGAGGGAGGCGATGTATGGTGGTGTACTGACAGGAGGGAGGCGATGTATGGTGGTATACTGACAGTAGGGAGGCGATGTATGGTGGTGTACTGACAGGAGGGAGGCGATGTATGGTGGTGTACTGACAGGAGGGAGGCGATGTATGGTGGTGTACTGACAGTAGGGAGGCGATGTATGGTGGTGTACTGACAGGAGGGAGGCGATGCATGGTGGTGTACTGACAGTAGGGAGGCGATGTATGGTGGTGTACTGACAGTAGGGAGGCGATGTATGGTGGTGTACTGACAGGAGGGAGGCGATGTATGGTGGTGTACTGACAGGAGGGAGGCGATGTATGGTGGTGTACTGACAGTAGGGAGGCGATGTATGGTGGTGTACTGACAGGAGGGAGGCGATGCATGGTGGTGTACTGACAGTAGGGAGGCGATGTATGGTGGTGTACTGACAGGAGGGAGGCGATGTATGGTGGTGTACTGACAGTAGGGAGGCGATGTATGGTGGTGTACTGACAGGAGGGAGGCGATGCATGGTGGTGTACTGACAGTAGGGAGGCGATGTATGGTGGTGTACTGACAGGAGGGAGGCGATGTATGGTGGTGTACTGACAGTAGGGAGGCGATGTATGGTGGTGTACTGACAGGAGGGAGGCGATGTATGGTGGTGTACTGACAGTAGGGAGGCGATGTATGGTGGTGTATGGACAGTAGGGAGGCGATGTATGGTGGTGTACTGACAGGAGGGGGGCGATGTATGGTGGTGTACTGACAGTAGGGAGGCGATGTATGGTGGTGTACTGACAGTGGGGAGGCGATGTATGGTGGTGTACTGACAGGAGGGAGGCGATGTATGGTGGTGTACTGACAGTGGGGAGGCGATGTATGGTGGTGTACTGACAGGAGGCAGGCGATGTATGGTGGTGTACTGACAGTAGGGAGGCGATGTATGGTGGTGTACTGACAGTAGGGAGGCGATGTATGGTGGTGTACTGACAGGAGGGAGGCGATGTATGGTGGTGTACTGACAGGAGGGAGGCGATGTATGGTGGTGTACTGACAGTAGGGAGGCGATGTATGGTGGTGTACTGACAGGAGGGAGGTGATGTATGGTGGTGTACTGACAGTAGGGAGGCGATGTATGGTGGTGTACTGACAGTAGGGAGGCGATGTATGGTGGTGTACTGACAGTAGGGAGGCGATGTATGGTGGCGCAGCGCCATGCAGAGCTTTGTGGGTGAGGTAGAGGAGTTTACATTTAGTTCTGTAGTGGATGGGCAGCCAATGCAGCGACTGGCATAATGCAGAGGCGTCTGAATAACGACTGGATAGAGAAATGAGCCTAGCTTCTGCATTTAGTATGGATTGGAGCGGAGCGAGTCTAGTGCGGGGGAGGCCAATGAGTAGCGAGTTTCAGTAGTCGAGTCGGGAGTGGATGAGGGCAACCACGAGTGTCTTTAGCGTGTCCGTGGTTAGGAACGGACGTATTTTAGCAATATTTCTGAGGTGCATGTGGCATGTTTGGGCCAGAGATTGGATATGGGGGGCAAAGGAGAGGTCCGAGTCCAGTGTGACCCCAAGGCATCGGGCATGCCGTCGGGGGGTTATGATGGTGCCAGACACTGGAATGGAGATGTTGAGGGGAGGTCGGTTAGAAGGTCGAAAGACAAGGAGGTCAGTTTTAGAGAGGTTTAGTTTGAGAAAAAGGGAGGACGTAGTGTTAGAGACAGCGGACAGACAGTCGGTGATATTTTGGAGGAATGGTCCAGAGATCTCACGAGAGGAGGTGTATAGTTGGGTGTCATCAGCGTAGAGATGGTATTGGAGGCCGAATCTGTGGATGGTTTGTCCAATTGGGGCAGTATAGATAGAGAAAAGAAGGGGACCAAAGACCGAGCCCTGGGGTACCCCAACAGCGAGAGGAAGTGGAGCAGAGATAGAACCAGCAAAGGAAACACTGAAAGAGCGGTCAGAGAGGTAGGAAGAGAACCAGGAGAGAGCAGTATCCTTTAGACCAATAGAGCGGAGCATAGTGAGAAGCAGATTATGGTCGACAGTGTCAAATGCAGCAGACAGGTCAAGGAGGATCAGTAGGGAGTAATCACCTCTCGACTTTGCAGTACCAGTTCCTTCTGCGTTCAGAAAAGTCCAAAAAGGCTTTTCGCCAGGAATGAGCGATAGTTTGTTTTGTAGCTAAAAAGAAAAAAAGAGATCAATTTTCTGGAGTTTGGTGATAGATTTGGGATCTTTTTATTCCACAGAGCCTCCCATGGATTTTTGGATTTTTGTGCAAGTTGTGGTAGCTTACTTACTTAGAATAACTCTATTCCCAGGGTAGCATGTTCCATTCTGTATAGACATAGAGGGTGTCTGTGTCTGTGCGGCAAGCTTCTTGAATTCTCCCTGCTGTCATCCCCTACCATCCTCTCTGCTCAGCTTTGTCATCTCTGTCAGCGCTGTGTAAGTAAGCGCTGTGATTGGATAAAGATCATTCACAGCCAATCAGTGATTAGATCGAGCTCCGGCTGTGATTGGCTGGCGCTCAATCCAATCGCACCGTGAGGGCGGGGGATGTCAGAGCCGAGCAGAGAGAACAGCGGGGCATAACAGCGGGAAGAATTCAAGCAGCTTGCCACAAAGATGCCGGCTGGGAGGTGAGTATGGAGGTTTTTTTTTTTAACCCTTCCTTGACTCGAGTATAAGCTAAGGGGGGCTTTTTCAGCACAAAAAATGTGCTGAAAAGCTTGGCTTATACTCAAGTATATATGGTAAATGTAATATATATGCTGGCTGTCTTGTTATTAAGGCTGCATTCCTCACATTCCTTCCGGCTGGGTCAGTGAAGATCACAACCCTCTGCTGTAGTGTTCACGGCCTAGGAAGGAATTGTAATCTATTTCAGAGTCAGCTCGCATGAGCAATCTCTGAAGCAGATAGGCACTCCCCCTGCTGGCCTGTGAACTGTGATGTAGTGTACATTGGTTAGCAGGAAGAAGACTGCCAACCAATGTACGTAACCTCACAGGAAGGAGAAGAATCAGCCTGCTGAAGGTGAAGTGACCGCCCTGGACTGCAGGAGACAGGTGATGGGGGAGGTGAAGATCTGGTAAGTAGACTGACGGGGAGGAATAGGTAAGTATAGAATTTTTCTTTTTTAATGACAGAACCGCTTTAATAAAGGATTCTCCTCATCTGCTGCCTCCTGTCCAACGTGCTGAGTCTACTTTTTCCGCCAAATATCACTACATTTAGAGATGGGCATAGCGTGTTTTCAAGTGTAACAAATCTGTATGTAAATCGTGTGTTCACGTGATCCAGGAATAGACAATAGGCAGAAGAAAATACAAGTTTAAGTCTCTGAAGAAGAGTTTATCATATGGCTCTAGAGATGGACACGCGCATTTCATGGTTTACACATGATCTACAGAAGGAGTCACCCTTGGTCACAGAGCGGCTTAACCATCCACATCTGCTCCACATTTATTTCTTCTCTTTTCTCTGAACGTGTAAGGAACATATCAGGACCTAGATATCTCTGTATCTGAAGAACCGTTCCACCTTGGTCTGTGGGCAGGCTCCATCATCCACCTCTGGTCTAAAGTTTGAGCTTTTCTTTGTCACTAAATGTCTACATTTAGAGGTGGCTACAACGCGTTTCAGGAGCAACAAGTTTCCGTACCTGAATGATGCGTTCACGTGATCAAAAAATAGAGGTGGAATAGGAAAACACAAAGTGATGTCTCTGAAGTAGAGTTCATCATTGGTCTTGGGCCAGACACCTTTACCCACATCTAGTTCAAACTTGGTTCTTTAGTTAAAACCATTGCAAATAGAGATCCATGTAGGTGGCTGTCTAGCATAGTTATAAACAAATGGGTTAAGAGATGGATGCAACAAATTTCAGGACGTATAAGTTGTTTTATCAGCAAGAGAAGTCATCCCTGGTCACATGGTTGCTTCATCAATCTCTACTCTAAATTTGGACCTTTATTACTTATCTATGGGTTTGGAGATGTGTACAATGCGTTTTAGGTCTACAAATTTCGGTATCTGAATGGTGTGGTCTAATCTAAATATTGATCTTTATCTCCATACATATGGGTTTACAGATGGGTACGGCACGTTTCAGGGTCTACAAATTTCTGTATCTGACGGATGGGTTATTCAAGGTCTCAGGCAGTCTCCATCAATGACGTCTGGTCCAAACATAGATCTTCAGTCATCACTGATAAAACCATTTCAATTGGATGTAGATAAATTGAGACTTGTGTGTGGGTGTCAGGGGGTGCTGTCCATCATCATAAGTAAATATATGGGTTTAGAGATGGATACAACATGTTTTAGGGCCTACAATGTTTGTATCTGAAGAAGGGGTCATCCATGGTCTCAGAGATGGTTGTGTTATCCACATCTGGATCATCTGTGGGTTTGGAGATGGATCTAGCGTGTTTCAGGTCTAGAAATTTCTGTATTTGAATGGTGTGCACTAGTCTAAATTCGGATCTTTATGTTTCATCTCCAAACCTCTGACTTTACAGATGGGTACAGAACGTTTCAGGGCCTACATTTTTTTTATCAGCAGAAAGAGTCATCCATGTTCACAGAACAGGCTCAATCATCCTCGTCTGCTTTACATTTAGATCTTTTCTGTCTCTTTAAATATGTAGGTTCACATATAGGTACAACGCATTTCAGGGTCAAAATATCTCTGTGTCTGAAAAACGGTTCATCCTTGGTCAATGGGCCGGCTCCATTATCACATCTGGTTCAAATGTTAATCTTCACTCATCACTGAGGAATTATCACAATCATGTGTAGGGGCGCTGCATAGCATAGAAAAGTATATATATATATATATATATATATATATATATATATATATATATATAGACTTAGATATGGAAGAAACGCAGTTTAGGGCTTACAAATCTCTGAAGACTATTTTATTCTTGGTCTTAGGGTAGACTCTATCACAAACGTCTGTTCCAAATTTGGATCTTCATGGATCACTGATAAATTGTCACAGTGATACAGATAAATGTGTTGTGAACAGCAAATGTAGACTCACCAACCAACCAGTTTGGCTTTGGGCTAATCCTAAGGGCGTTATCCTGACAGTTCCCCAGTATTCACCCTTTAACCCCTATACATAGATCTGGACTTTGCTGCAGGAAACAGAGCAGCTGCTACCTCCTGGAGTAGTCCCAGTGTAGTTGGTAGCTGACCCACTGGAGTCAGAGACACCAGTGCAACCCGCCACAAAACAGTCTGAACTACAATCAGGGTCTGGTCCAATGTCGCGGCAGGCAGAGTACAAATGTCATCCAGATAGCCAGTCCCAGAATCAGTGCAGACATAGGAGTCAGAAGCAGAGGCTTTTGCAAGGTGACTGAGACAAACTCACACCAATACTCAGGCAAGGAGGAGGATCCCCTGCTCAGCTAAATAGGAGGGTAATAGCCTATTACCCTGCAGCTGGACAGAGAGCACTGGGGAGGATTAGTACACAGAAACAAGCTCATTCATGTAGGAGGAGCAGAGCAATGCCCGCATCTGGCCAGAAAAGCAAGAGAGCGGCAGACACGGGTAGCCGGCCTAATAAAATGGGGACATATAGGGTACAATAGTTTTAAAATTTACAGAAGGTCATTCCAGAGCTCTAGAAAGCATAAAATGCTGATGTATTAAAAGCCATTACTTTCACACAAAAAATGAGAAAATGTATTTTAACCTATCAACATGAGAAAACATGTGAGTGTGTCTACGTTACACCTAGCAGTTAACGGGGCTGCATGTCATAAAAAAGGTCTGATTTTGATCTAAAAACTCATACCGAAAAGCTCCTGTATGCCTAATATTGCTGCTTAGCCTCATTCAAATGAAATTAACTCAGCTGCAATTCCAGACGTAGCCACTGGACCAGTGTGGCGCTGGTTTTCAAATAAAAGCAGACCCTCGGTTTAGTCTCTTACAACCTTTTTATCACCATATGTAAATGATCTGGTCAGTGATCTGATCCAACTGATGACAGAGTGTTTTGAACCCCAGTTATGGCTACAGGAGGGAAAATGATTGTGCCGAATAGCAGAGATGTATTTAGCTGGGAAGGGACAAATTATGCCCTATGCCCATCCTAACAAAATATCTCTGCAGGGTTCAGACTGATGTCCTGATAATTACATTTCTGGACATCCATCTAATTTTGTGGGAAGAGGGAATCCTGGTGTGTAAATCCAGTCATACTCACAGGAAATCAGTGCAACCACTGGAAGAGCGCGCACACGCCATGCAGGTGTTGATCTGGTCAACCCTGGTGGAAAAACATTGACAACCACTGAGCCGGCCCATCTTGTATTCCCAGTTCTGTATTTACTAGACCGAACCTCTGACTTGGGCTTTTATATGACATAAAGGGATTATCTAGTTGTAAACTATTGATGGCCTATCCTCAGAATAGGCCATTAATAGTGGATTAGCGGGGGTCTTCCACCCTCGACCTCCACTGATGAGCTGTTTGCTGAGCTGTTGTGCAGTGACAGGCTCCGTATTGCAAGCCAATTCATTTCAGTGGAAAATTCACCTGTAATACCAAGACTGTCCACTGCAGTGAGAACAGAGCTGTCTGTTTCCTGTAGAAATCAGCTCAGTGCTTGAGCATGCCAGCCCAGTGAACAGCTGATCAGTGGGGATCCTAGGTCATGGACATCTGCCAATCTACTATGGATGACCTGTCCGGAGCATAGGCCATTAATAGTTTACAACTGGACAGCTATAAAAGTGTTCACAACCACTCTGTCCTTCATGGTTGCTGCTGACCAGGATCTGTGACTACTGTAGCCAATCACTGGCTATAAAAGGTTACTGCTGTGACCTGTGATTGGCTGCAGCAATCACATGTCCAGATCAGCAGCAACCAGGAAGGACAGAGCTGTTGTGAAGCAATTATGCACCCTTTGTTAAAAGGTGTTCCAGGTAATAGGCGTTCAGTTACGTGGGGGTGAAAAAGCATGTAAAAGGTTCACAGAGGGAAGGCGCACCTTCTGTTATGTCATCGGTCCCCTGCCATGTACTTGTGGACTTCTGATGGATTGCCATGGCAACTGGATATCAGCCATTGCAGTACAATTGAAGTGTTGTACTGCAATTGTTGTACAATTGAAGTATTGCAGTGTATTATAAGAGTGAACATAGCAGCACATGTCAAGGTCCCCTACAGGGACATATAAAAGGGGGTGGGGTGTGGGAAAGAATTATTTAAAAAAAACATATAGTAACTAGTAAAAAAAAAAACGTTTATCCATCTTGTTAAAAAAAAACATTGTGCAAAAGCGGAAAAACCTAATAATATATCTAAAACATATATTGGTATCGGCGTAATTATACCAGCTCGAAGAAAAAAATCTATCATATGTGCTGCATGAATAACGCTGTGAAAAAAAACTAAATAAAGGAGTTCATGGCCTTCAAAAAAATTAATAAAAGTGATGCAATATATTATATCTACCTAAAAAGGGCACCAACAAGAACTACAGCTCGCCGCGCAAAAAACAAGTCCTCACACGGCCGCGCCAATGAAGATAAAAAGGTATGGCGAGGAAATCCAACCCAAAATCCACAGAAATCCTCACTAGTGGCTGCGGATTTGGAAAGCAGAAAATCCACGGAAGATCTGCGACAATTCCACCCAGCTAAACGACACGTCTGGTAGGGGTCCTGCTTCAGACTGTGCGCTGGGGTCCAAGAGCTTCTAGTGACGCCTCTGCTTAGAGAAGGACGTGTAAACTAATACAGGGTAATGTTCGGATGGATGGTGGTCTCAGGCATCGGACCCCCACTGACCATAAAGGGAGGCCCTCTCCCCACGCACATTGCTGGATGGATGGTGGTCTCAGGCATCGGACCCCCACTGACCATAAAGGGATGCCCTCTCCCCACGCTCATTGCTGGATGGATGGTGGTCTCAGGCATGGGACCCCCACGGACCATAAAGGGATGCCATCTCCCCACCACATTGCTGGATGGATGGTGGTCTCAGGCATGGGACCCCCACTGACCATAAAGGGATGCCATCTCCCCACCACATTGCTGGATGGATGGTGGTCTCAGGCATGGGACCCCCACTGACCATAAAGGGATGCCCTCTCCCCAGGCACATTGCTGGATGGATGGTGGTCTCAGGCATCGGACCCCCACTGACCATAAAGGGATGCCATCTCCCCACGCTCATTGCTGGATGGATGGTGGTCTCAGGCATCGGACCCCCACTGACCATAAAGGGATGCCCTCTCCCCACGCACATTGCTGGATGGATGGTGGTCTCAGGCATGGGACCCCCACTGACCATAAAGGGATGCCATCTCCCCACCACATTGCTGGATGGATGGTGGTCTCAGGCATGGGACCCCCACTGACCATAAATGGATGCCCTCTCCCCACACACATTGCTGGATGGATGGTGGTCTCAGGCATGGGACCCCCACTGACCATAAAGGGATGCCCTCTCCCCACGCTCATTGCTGGATGGATGGTGGTCTCAGGCATCGGACCCCCACTGACCATAAAGGGATGCCCTCTCCCCACGCTCATTGCTGGATGGATGGTGGTCTCAGGCATGGGACCCCCACTTACCATAAATGGATGCCCTCTCCCCACACACATTGCTGGATGGATGGTGGTCTCAGGCATCAGACCCCCACTGACCATAAAGGGATGCCATCTCCCCACGCTCACTGCTTGATGGATGGTGGTCTCAGGCATGGGACCCCCACTTACCATAAAGGTATGCCCTCTCCCCAGGCACATTGCTGGATGGATGGTGGTCTCAGGCATCGGACCCCCACTGACCACAAAGGGATGCCCTCTCCCCACGCTCATTGCTGGATGGATGGTGGTCTCAGGCATCGGACCCCCACTGACCATAAAGAGATGCCCTCTCCCCAGGCACATTGCTGGATGGATGGTGGTCTCAGGCATCGGACCCCCACTGACCATAAAGGGATGTCATCTCCCCACGCACATTGCTGGATGGATGGTGGTCTCAGGCATCGGACCCCCACTGACCATAAAGGGATGTCATCTCCCCACGCACATTGCTGGATGGATGGTGGTCTCAGGCATCGGACCCCCACTGACCATAAAGGGATGCCCTCTCCCCGCGCACATTGCTGGATGGATGGTGGTCTCAGGCATTGGACCCCCACTGACCATAAAGGGATGCCATCTCCCCACCACATTGCTAGATGGATGGTGGTCTCAGGCATGGGACCCCCACTGACCATAAAGGGATGCCCTCTCCCCACGCACATTGCTGGATGGATGGTGGTCTCAGGCATCGGACCCCCACTGACCCTAAAGGGATGCCCTCTCCGCACGCACATTGCTGGATGGATGGTGGTCTCAGGCATCGGACCCCCACTGACCATAAAGGGATGCCCTCTCCGCACGCACATTGCTGGATGGATGGTGGTCTCAGGCATCGGACCCCCACTGACCATAAAGGCATGTCATCTCCCCACACACATTGCTGGGTGGATGGTGGTCTCAGGCATCAGACCCCCACTGACCATAAAGGGATGCCATCTCCCCACCACATTGCTGGATGGATGGTGGTCTCAGGCATCGGACCCCCACTGACCATAAAGGGATGCCCTCTCCCCACGCACATTGCTGGATGGATAGTGGTCTCAGGCATCGGACCCCCACTGACCATAAAGGGATGTCCTCTCCCCACGCACATTGCTGAATGGATGGTGGTCTCAGTCATCGGACCCCCACTGACCATAAAGGGATGCCATCTCCCCACGCACATTGCTGGATGGATGGTGGTCTCAGGCATCGGACCCCCACTGACCATAAAGGGATGCCATCTCCCCACCACATTGCTGGATGGATGGTGGTCTCAGGCATCGGACCCCCACTGACCATAAAGGGATGCCCTCTCCCCACGCACATTGCTGGATGGATGGTGGTCTCAGGCATCGGACCCCCACTGACCATAAAGGGATGCCCTCTCCCCACGCACATTGCTGGGTGGATGGTGGTCTCAGGCATCAGACCCCCACTGACCATAAAGGGATTCCATCTCCCCACCACATTGCTGGATGGATGGTAGTCTCAGGCATGGGACCCCCACTGACCATAAAGGGATGTCATCTCCCCACGCACATTGCTGGATGGATGGTGGTCTCAGGCATCAGACCCCCACTGACCATAAAGGGATGCCATCTCCCTCCCAACCACATTGCTGAATGGATGGTGGTCTCAGGCATCGGACCCCCACTGACCATAAAGGGATGCCATCTCCCCAGGCACATTGCTGGATGCAGAACCTCAGATCCGAGTCTACAGTAAACATTCTGTAACTTATGTGCTGCTTCATACAACATCCCCAGTAGGATTTGACTTAACAGTTTAATTGACTCTACATCTAAGAGCCCGGTGTGGCTGGCACAATGCCCTGTAATGGTACAGTCTACTTTACACAGCTTAAAAATAACACTTTGGAGAAAAAATACATCAAAGAACTCGCAGCTATTGTGGCTGCCGAAATTACGCTCACATTATTTCACAACTGGAACAAAGGCTATTTAAAGGAAAATTACCAACGTATTAATATCCGATTAAATCATACTAATTAATTCACATGTGGCAAGAAATGTGTGCCCACCTCGCACTGCGAAGTGTAATGGGCAGGAAGGGTATCAATAACTTCTGTAATGGCTCAACTAGAAATAGTTTCTGTTACTGTAGTGAAGTAGGTAAGTAGACAGATAGATAGATAGATAGATAGATAGATAGATAGATAGATAGATAGATAGATAGATAGATAGATATGAGATAGATAGATAGATAGATAGATAGATAGATAGATAGATAGATAGATAGATAGATAGGAGATAGACAGATAGATATGAAATAGATAGATAGATAGATATGAGATAGATAGGAGATAGATAGATAGATAGATAGATAGATAGATAGATAGATAGATAGATATATAGGAGATAGATAGGAGATAGATAGATAGATAGATAGATAGATAGATAGATAGATAGATAGATAGATAGATAGATAGATAGGAGATAGATAGGAGATAGATAGATAGATAGATAGATAGATAGGAGATAGATAGATAGATATGAGATAGATAGATAGATAGATATGAGACAGATAGATATGAGATAGATAGATAGATAGATAGATAGATAGATAGATAGATAGATAGATAGGAGATAGATAGGAGATAGATAGATAGATAGATAGATAGATAGATAGATAGATAGATAGGAGATAGATAGGAGATAGATAGATAGATAGATAGATAGGAGATAGATAGGAGATAGATAGATAGATAGATAGATAGGAGATAGATAGGAGATAGATAGATAGATAGATAGATAGATAGATAGATAGGAGATAGATAGATAGATATGAGATAGATAGATAGATAGATAGATAGATAGATAGATTGATAGATAGATAGATAGATAGATAGATAGATAGATAGATAGATAGATAGATAGATATGAGATAGATAGATAGATAGATAGATAGATAGATAGATAGGAGATAGATATGAGATAGATAGATAGATAGATAGATAGATAGATAGGAGATAGATAGATAGATAGATAGGAGATAGATAGATAGATATATAGATAGATAGATAGATAGATAGATAGATAGATAGGAGATAGATAGGAGATAGATAGATAGATAGGAGATAGATAGATAGATAGATAGATAGATAGATAGATAGATAGATAGGAGATAGATAAAATATGAGATAGATAGATAGATAGATAGATAGATAGATAGATAGATAGATAGATAGATAGATATGAGGTAGATAGATAGATAGATATGAGATAGATAGATATGAGACAGATAGATATGAGATAGATAGATAGATAGATAGATAGATAGATAGATAGATAGATAGATAGGAGATAGATAGATAGATAGATAGATAGATAGATAGATAGGAGATAGATAGATAGATATGAGATAGATAGATAGATAGATATGAGATAGATAGATAGATAGATAGATAGATAGATAGATATGAGATAGATAGATAGGAGATAGATAGATAGATAGATAGATAGGAGATAGATATGAGATAGATAGATAGATAGATAGATAGATAGGAGATAGATAGATAGATAGATAGATAGATAGATAGATAGATAGATAGATAGATAGGAGATAGATAGGAGATAGATAGATATATAGATAGATAGATAGATAGATAGGAGATAGATAGGAGATAGATAGATAGATAGATAGATAGATAGGAGATAGATAGATAGATAGATAGATAGATAGATAGATAGATAGATAGATAGATAGGAGATAGATAGATAGATAGATAGATATGAGATGGATAGGAGATAGATAGATAGATAGATAGATGAATAGATAGATAAAATATGAGATAGATAGATAGATAGATAGATAGATAGATAGATAGATAGATAGATAGATAGATATGAGGTAGATAGGCAGATAGATAGATAGATAGATAGGAGATGCCCCCATTTTACTTTCCTGGGTATAATAGATGATGGAAGAGATCTCTGTACTGACCCCTGATATATTATACACAGTTATTAGAGCGCCCCCTTGTTACAGTCCCTGTACTGACCCCTGATTTATCTATACAGTTATTAGAGCGCCCCCTTGTTACAGTCCTGGGTATAATAGATGATGGGAGAGATCTCTGTACTGACCACTGATATATCTATACATAGTTATTAGAGCGCCCCCTTGTTACAGTCCTGAGTATAATAGATGATTGGAGAGATCTCTGTACTGAGCCCTGATATATCTATACATAGTTATTAGAGCGCGCCCTTGTTACAGTCCTGGGTATAATAGATGATGGCAGAGATCTCTGTACTGACCCCTGATATATCTATACATAGTTATTAGAGCGCCCCCTTGTTACAGTCCTGAGTATAATAGATGATTGGAGAGATCTCTGTACTGAGCCCTGATATATCTATACATAGTTATTAGAGCGCCCCCTTGTTACAGTCCTGAGTATAATAGATGATTGGAGAGATCTCTGTACTGAGCCCTGATATATCTATACATAGTTATTAGAGCGCCCCCTTGTTACAGTCCTGGGTATAATAGATGATGGGAGAGATCTCTGTACTGACCCCTGATATATTATACATAGTTATTAGAGCGCCCCCTTGTTACAGTCCTGAGTATAATAGATGATGGGAGAGATCTCGGTACTGACCACTGATATATCTATACATAGTTATTAGAGCGCCCCCTTGTTACAGTCCTGAGTATAATAGATGATTGGAGAGATCTCTGTACTGAGCCCTGATATATCTATACATAGTTATTAGAGCGCCCCCTTGTTACAGTCCTGGGTATAATAGATGATGGCAGAGATCTCTGTACTGACCCTGATATATCTATACATAGTTATTAGAGCGCCCCCTTGTTACAGTCCTGGGTATAATAGATGATGGCAGAGATCTCTGTACTGACCCCTGATATATCTATACATAGTTATTAGAGCGCCCCCTTGTTACAGTCCTGGGTATAATAGATGATGGGAGAGATCTCTGTATTGTCCCCTGATATATTATACATAGTCATTAGAGCGCCCCCTTGTTACAGTCCTGGGTATAATAGATGATGGGAGAGATCTTTGTACTGACCCCTGATATATCTATACATAGTTATTAGAGCGCCCCCTTGTTACAGACCTGGGTATAATAGATGATGGGAGAGATCTCTGTACTGACCCCTGATATATCTATACATAGTTATTAGAGCGTCCCCTTGTTACAGACCTGGGTATAATAGATGATGGGAGAGATCTCTGTACTGACCCGATATATCATTCGTAGTTTTTGGGTGTCCTCTCAGCTGTCTTTTCTCTAAACTAAATACCCACAGTTTCGGTAGCCTCTCTGGGTATCATGCAGATGATGAAGCAGCTCACCAGCAGGATGCACCGACTTGACCGGAATCATTTGCAGAAGACACCAAGAAAAGGATTCGGCATCTATAAAATCACGGCTTTATTGAGAGACATTAACATCCTAACAGGAAGGACATACAATGGCGCCACAAGCTGACGCGTTTCAAGCTGTCACAGCAGATCTTAGTCATAGCATAAGAACATGGCTGTCAGAACCGGCAACTCTCGGGGCCGCCGTGCCCGCACCACCGGTCCGGCCACCCGGGGTACAGGAGCGCGGCGCAGAGGTACCCCGGTTCTTGTGATCTCCCCGGGCCGCTGTAATACTGGTCGCCGCCGGGTTGCTAGGGAGGCAGCTGGTGCTTCTAGTCGCTTGACTACCAGGCTGGCTTCCCTAGTAACTGTCTGTGCAGTGAGACTGGGGGCGTGCCCCCAGCACCGCCCTGATTAGCCCTGCTGCTGTCAGGCTCCCCGCCCCAATCAGCTTCTGGGGCGGGAGCGCTGACAGCATTTAAATAGGTGTGTTTTCCTCTCAGGCCTTGCCAGTGTTAGTTTGGTTCTCCAGCTGCACCCGCGTTTATCCTGACTGCTCTTGTGACCTCGGCTTTTCTGACACCTGCTTTTGGACTTGACTACGTTTTTGCCTGACCCCTCCGTACTGCGTACCCTCTTGTTGCCTACCCGGATTGTCTGACCATTCTACCGTTGCTTGTCTCAGTGTCTGTTTGTCTCCCGTGTCCCGCTTCCCTAGTGAGGGTAGGGACCGTCGCCCAGTTGTCGCCCTGGGGGTTAGCCCAGGGGGGCAAGTAGGCAGGGACAGGGGTTGCGGGATATCTCAGGGACCCCCATATCCCGGACACTGTCCTGACAGTAACACTGGCCGAACTAAGGTCAGACCCTTGCATCCGCCCGGCAACTTTGAGCCCCTCGATGGAGGCCGTGGCGGCTGTAGCGAACCAGGTCCAGGTCCTTACGACCCTTGCCCAGGACCTAACAGCCCGCTTGCAGCCACGGGAACAAGTGGCAGCTGCAGGTCCCATGCAGCCCTCGTCCGCTCCAGGAACGATGTCAGAACCTCGAGCCACGCTTCCGGATTGCTTCTCCGGAGAGAGAGATCAGTTTTTTGCATTTAGAGAGAGCTGCAAGCTCTACTTTGATCTCCGCCCCCACTCCTCTGGTACTGAATACCAGAAAGTGGGAATCGTAATTACCCGCCTGAGGGGAGAGCCCCAAAATTGGGCTTTCTCGCTACCAGCTGGCTCTCCAGCCCGACTATCCCTTGACGCCTTTTTTTCCGCCCTGGGTCAAATTTATGACGAACCCGACCGGGCGGGCTACGCAGTCTCCAAACTTCTGGCCCTGCGCCAGGGTTGTAAGATGGCGGAGGACTACTGTTCCCAATTCCGTCAACATTGTACGGAATCCCGGTGGAACGATGCCGCCCTAAAAGACTTATTTTTGACCGGTCTGTCTGAGGGTCTCAAGGACCTACTTGTGGCCCACCCAGAGCCTAGAACCCTGGAGCAAGCCATGTCGCTGGCTATTCGAGCCGACCGACGTTTGAGGGCCAGACACGCCGCTCGGACCACCCCACTCCCCACGTCTACTTCTTCGACTGACCCGACCTTTTACCCTCCCACCACCGAGGCCATAGAGCTGGGAGCCGTGAACCCCGAGCAACGACGGGAACACCGCCTGAAGAAGAACCTCTGCTTCTACTGTGGGGAGCCGGGTCACCGCATTGCTACCTGCGCTAAGAAGCCACGGCAGGAAGAACTCCCGCTCCTAGGCAGTTGTCGGGGGGACTGTCTAGGAGCCAAGGTACTCCCTGTGTTGTCCAAAATGTTAGTGCCTTGCACCCTAGAATTTCATGCTTTCCACCGTACTGGGCAAGCCTTTGTTGATTCGGGGGCTGCGGCTAATTTCGTTAACTTTAATTTCGTTGCTCAACTGTCCGGGGTTTTGTTACGTTTAGAAACTCCGATTCTGGTTTCAGGAGTGGACTCCACTCCTTTGCAAGCAGGGGTGGTTAATCTGGTGACCCCTGAAGTAAGGTTTACTATAGGAGCCTTACACGTGGAAACCTGCACCTTTCTAGTGATGAGAGATTTGTCTGTGGACGTCGTCCTAGGCCTCCCCTGGCTCCGGGAGCACAACCCGGTAGTAAATTGGGACACGTTGGAACTGGTAAAGTGGGGTCCCCGCTGTGCCAATCACCTTTGTGCGGTGAAGGTGGGAATCTCCACCTGCGAGGGGAGCCCCCTACCAGAATACCTCTCCGAGTTTTCTGACGTGTTCTCCAAACAATTATCTGAAGCTCTGCCCCCTCATAGGGAATGGGACTGTAAAATAGACTTGATTCCTGGGGCCAAACTTCCTAAGGGCCGCATTTATAACGTTACGGTTCCAGAGAGAGAATCCATGAGGGACTACATCCAGGACAGCCTGGCCAAGGGGCACATCCGGCCCTCAGAATCCCCGGTGGGTGCCGGGTTTTTCTTCGTTGAGAAGAAGGATGGGGGTCTCCGGCCCTGTATTGACTATAGAGAGCTAAATAAAATCACAGTCCGAAACCAGTATGCTCTTCCACTCATTCCTGACCTCCTCAACCAGGTCGCTGGTGCCCGATGGTTTTCTAAACTTGATCTCAGGGGAGCATACAACCTCATCCGCATTCGGGAGGGGGATGAGTGGAAAACCGCCTTCAATACGCCCCTCGGGCATTTTGAATACCTAGTTATGCCTTTTGGATTGTGTAACGCCCCCGCCATTTTTCAGGGGTACATGAACTCAGTGTTTCAGGATATCATGGGGGTGTTCGTGGTTGTATATCTAGACGACATTTTGATTTTTTCCTCCGACTTGCCGAGTCACCATACTCACGTTCAGACTGTGCTAGCTCGACTCAGACATAACAAGCTGTTTGCTAAACTCGAGAAATGTGTTTTCGGGGTACAAAAGATATCATTTTTGGGGTATATCATCACGCCATGCGACTTCCAGATGGATCCTGAAAAGGTGAAGGCCATCACGGAGTGGGCCCAGCCAGGGTCGTTGAAAGCCCTTCAACGCTTCCTCGGCTTCGCCAACTACTATCGCAAATTCATTAAAGACTTCTCCGTGGTGGCTAAACCTCTAACGGACCTCACCAGAAAGGGGGCAGATGTGAGGACCTGGTCTTCTGAGGCTCTGAGGGCCTTCAATACCCTAAAGGCGGCGTTCTCGTCTGCACCTGTCCTAGTACAACCGGATCTGTCCAGTCCTTTTGTGGTGGAGGTAGATGCCTCTGAGTTTGGTGTGGGAGCGGTACTGTCCCAAGGTCCCTCCACTCTCACCAACCTTAGACCGTGTGCCTATTTTTCTAGGAAGTTTTCGTCCACCGAACGGAACTATGATATAGGCAACCGGGAATTACTGGCGATTAAGTGGGCTTTCGAAGAGTGGAGGCATTTTTTGGAAGGAGCCCATCACCAGATTACTGTACTCACTGACCATAAAAACCTCACTTATCTAGATTCCGCTAAGAGGTTAAATGCTCGGCAAGCCCGCTGGGCCTTGTTTTTCTCTCGGTTCAATTTTGTTGTTACCTATAGACCCGGTTCTAAGAATGTCAAGGCTGATGCCCTGTCTAGGAGTTTTGGTTCTCCGGAACCTTCCGAGCCGGAGCCTGAGAGCATTCTCTCCCCTGGGGTGGTCCTCGCTGCTGTCTCCTCCGACCTTTCACCTCTCATTCACGCCGCTCAACAATCTGCTCCTGAAGCCCTTCCGGAAGGCAAATTATTTGTCCCGTTGTCACTGAGATTGAAAGTGTTAGAGGAGACACATGCTTCAGTCCTAGCTGGACACCCCGGTATCAGGGGTACTCTGGAGTTAGCGGCCAGACTCTATTGGTGGCCGCACATGGCCAAGGATGTACGGGTATTTGTGTCCGCGTGCCCGGTTTGCGCAAGGGGGAAGAACCTCAGGAGACGTCCTCAGGGGCCTCTTCTGCCCTTGCCCATTCCGTCCAGGCCATGGTCCCATTTGTCCATGGATTTTATTACTGATCTGCCATCCTCGCTGGGGAATACGGTCATTTGGGTAATAGTTGACCGTTTCTCCAAAATGTCTCATTTTGTTCCACTTGGCAAGTTGCCTAACGCCAAACTTTTGTCTGAGATGTTCATCAAGGAGATTGTTCGGTTACATGGGATCCCCGAGGATATTGTGTCTGATAGAGGGGTTCAGTTCGTCGCTCGCTTCTGGCGAGCTTTCTGTAAAAATCTAAACGTTAATTTGTCCTTTTCCTCCGCTTTCCATCCCGAGAGTAACGGACAAACGGAACGGATGAACCAAGAACTTATCCAGTATCTGCGACTGTTTGTCTCTGATAACCAGCATCAGTGGGCCAACTACTTACCTCTCGCCGAATTTGCTATTAACAACCATGGTAACTCGTCGACCCAACTGTCACCTTTTTTTTGTAACTATGGGTTCCATCCCCGGTTCTCGCTTTCTACTCCTTTGGTCTCGAACAATCCGGCCGCCGACATATCCGCCGAAGAACTGTGCACAGTTTGGGCCCAGGTTCGTAAGAACCTTCAGGGTTCCCAAGAGAAACTGCGTAAATACGCAAATAAAAGACGTACTATCTCTGCACCTTTTGTGGTCGGGGAGCAGGTTTTATTATCATCTAAGAATCTGAGACTTAAGGTTCCCTCCCTGAAACTTGCTCCTCGGTTCATTGGCCCATTTACGGTTTCTCAGGTTATCAACCCGGTGTCATATAAGTTGGCACTTCCTGACCCCTGGAAGGTCCACAAGGTTTTTCACAAGAACTTGCTTAAGAAGTATGTGACTCCAGTTCTCCCCACCCAGAACCCGCCTCCTCCCTCTCTGGTACAGGGGGAACTGGAGTATGAAGTAGAAAGGCTTGTGGATGCCCGACGGGTTAGAGGTGGGCTGCAGTACCTGGTCCACTGGAGTGGATTTGGCCCTGAGGATAGGACGTGGGTCCCTGCCAGGGACGTTCATGCGCCACGCCTAGTCCAGGCATTCCACAGGGCTTTCCCGCTTAAGCCCGCACCTGGCCATGGGGGTCCGGTGTACCCCCGTAGAAGGGGGGGTACTGTCAGAACCGGCAACTCTCGGGGCCGCCGTGCCCGCACCACCGGTCCGGCCACCCGGGGTACAGGAGCGCGGCGCAGAGGTACCCCGGTTCTTGTGATCTCCCCGGGCCGCTGTAATACTGGTCGCCGCCGGGTTGCTAGGGAGGCAGCTGGTGCTTCTAGTCGCTTGACTACCAGGCTGGCTTCCCTAGTAACTGTCTGTGCAGTGAGACTGGGGGCGTGCCCCCAGCACCGCCCTGATTAGCCCTGCTGCTGTCAGGCTCCCCGCCCCAATCAGCTTCTGGGGCGGGAGCGCTGACAGCATTTAAATAGGTGTGTTTTCCTCTCAGGCCTTGCCAGTGTTAGTTTGGTTCTCCAGCTGCACCCGCGTTTATCCTGACTGCTCTTGTGACCTCGGCTTTTCTGACACCTGCTTTTGGACTTGACTACGTTTTTGCCTGACCCCTCCGTACTGCGTACCCTCTTGTTGCCTACCCGGATTGTCTGACCATTCTACCGTTGCTTGTCTCAGTGTCTGTTTGTCTCCCGTGTCCCGCTTCCCTAGTGAGGGTAGGGACCGCCGCCCAGTTGTCGCCCTGGGGGTTAGCCCAGGGGGGCAAGTAGGCAGGGACAGGGGTTGCGGGATATCTCAGGGACCCCCATATCCCGGACACTGTCCTGACAATGGCGCGCCTCTCAGTTTAAGAAGAAACATACAACCAATAAACAAGCAAAAAAGTAATCATGTGACTAAGAAGGAAAAAAAGGAGAAAAAAGGGAGATAGGACCGCTGCCAATTAACCCTTAGTAGTGCACAATCAGGTCAGATCCCTTGTTTGAACCAAAGCCCCCAAAATAAATAAAAAAATTCCTGCGTTACTCTATGAAGTAATTTTTGACGGCGGTAACCCTCCCTAATGGGACATCTGACCCGTCCAACGCCTGCAGCGCGTAGATGAAAAATGACCAGCATGTATGTGGAAAAAATGGGCAGAAACTGCAGAAACATTCCTGAGATATGACGTCGGATACGTGTTTTCAGACCGCAGGTCGTGCAGCCAACATACTGAAGCTGACAGGAAGCAGAAGTGATCAGATGCACGACATATGGAGTGTTACAAATGAGATATTGTTTAATATCGACTGACCTGCCAGTAACACATAAAAGAAATGTTTCTGAGATCTGCAGAAGCAAAAGCCCCCATCTGGAATGTCCACAGGATGCGTGAGCCGGGGGGGTAGACGGACCAAAGTTGGGGCTTTCTTTGCTACATTCCTCCGACCATTGCGGAGAATAGATACAAAAATCGGATCAATATGCAAAATAGGTGCATATTTATTTATCATCCGGCATATTCCCTGAAATTTCCAACTAAATGGAGTGGAAAATACAACCGCAGGATGACTGGATTTGTTTACAGATGGAAGCATACGTAGGGAGTAGATCGATCCCTACTGTTAATAATGGATTAGGCTGTTTAACAACCATGATGGATATTTAATTTTAATCTCACTACTTAATTAATGAGTTATTGAATGATTATGTTTTACATGAAGCGACTCCCCTACTGGAACCCTCTTTATTGTGTCGGTGGGGTGACGGGTTGAACACCATGTTGCAGCAGGTATTTTTCGGAATGTCAGCGTATTTACCTGTTGATGATCAAGGTCAACACTCAACTGTAAATCTAGATAAGAGAGAAACATTTTAACCCAAAGGAGTTATTATTGAGATACAGTGCTAGCCGTGGTCTGGCTGCTACATCCCCAGACCAAATGAATGACACGTCGTCTATGTAGCGGCCGGACCAGACGAGAAATGCGTTAAAGGGAATGTTATTGCAAATATGGTCGTGTCGTTCCCACCCATCCATAAAAGTTATGATGATGGATGGGGAGAATTTCGCTCCCATACTGGCCCCAGTATACTGAACAAAAATCCTCCCATTGGAGCTAGAATACATTGTGGGAGAGTAGATAGCAAATCACAGATCTGGTTGCTGTATACCTCCAAAAACCACTCCGATTGTAGTTTAGCCAAATAATGAAGAATAACCGTGTTAGTGCAATGTAACGCTCGTATTATATTGCTGCTCTGAATTAAGAGTTAACATACGAGCAGCTCAGAGAATCCGTGATAGGACTTGTGTAAATCACATCTGTTTATTTGTCAAACAGCCAAGGAATTTATAGTCCTTTAAGAAGTCAGGTGACAAAAAAGTCACCTGATTGAACATATGCATAGCTGTTATGCCTCGTAGCTCGTGCAGTGACGTCGGTCTTTTGGTCATGCGCTAAGATCATCAATACTAATCTATAAGTCCTTCTAAACTCAGCCAAATGTACAGAGGATCAAATAAAGGAAAACCGATAATAAAAAGTTCTATTTGCTAATACATTTCTAAGACTAAGTCCATATTGAGTCAGCTGTCTGGCTACACTAAAGGTCAATCCCAGATCCTGCTTCTTCTTCAGGCCTTGCAATCTGCTTTATAAAAATCGCTGAATATTTTAAGGAAATCAGTCAAAATGGAAGGGGAACAGGATTGGGTAGAACAGGCAGTGGAGATCACATCAGCCGTTACCCACATACAGCCGGGCTGCCAGCAAAACATGGTCATTGTCTCAGAAGTTCTTTACAGTCTCGAGTGTAACCAGGAATGTTGGGGACAAGAGGTTGTAAGAGAGCGTCCGCCCCCCACACAGGGTCTCATTGTGAGAACCAATGGCTGCGACTATTGGATGAGAGGGGGGGGGGGACAGTTTTATGGGTGGTGAATGGAGAATTCATGAAAATTGGAGATCTGACAACGCATCAGATTGTCGCGCCATTGTTTGTCCTTCCTGTTGGGATATTAATATGTCTCAATAAAAGCCTGATTTTATGAATGCTGGATCCTTTTTTGCTGTCTTTGGGTATTGTAGTCCCCCTATTCCATTTTTTACTTTAGTTGCCCCCTTTGTACCCGCTCAAGCTCTGATATGCCCTTCTTGAGTACCGGTGCCCAAAACTGTCCCCAATATCCCATGTGTGGTCTCACCAGTGACTTGTAAAGAGGAAGGACAATGTTCTCGTCATGCGCCCCTAGACCTCTTCTGATGCCCCCATGATCCTATTTGCCTTGGCAGCAGCTGCCTGACACTGGTTGCTCCAGTTCAGCTTACAGTTAACTACAGTAAAGTCCTTCTCCATGTCGGTGTCCCCAGTGGTTTCCTATTTAGGGCTCAGTCACACGGGCGTTTTGCCGAACGAATTTTTGAACGCATAACTGATGCGTTCAAAAATTCGCGTGACCTAACTGGGTGCACGGTGGAAAAAACGCTGCTAGCAGCATTTATCTGCTTGAAAGGGCTCAGTCACACAGGTGTTTCTTGCTATCCCCTGCTGCGGCTGTGACAGCTGAGGCAGAGGAGCTGCAATGTTCTCCCATTAAATTCAATGGAGCCGGCAATACAGCCGTCTCCATTGAAAGCAATGGGCTGCCGGCGAGGCTGCAGTGATTTTCAGGGAAGGGCTTCAAATATAAGCCCTTCCCTGGAAATCAATCTAAAAACGTGTAAAAAAAAAAAAAAAAAGTGTACTCACCTCTCTGCAGCTGCCGGGTCTCAGCCGCATCCAGCCGGCTCTTCTCCTGCACTGCTCTGATGAGTATTCAGCAGGCGGGGATTTAACCCTTTGCAATCCAATTTTGGATTCAGGGTTTCCTAGGTGGCTTTCTCTTTCTGCCATTATACAATGGCGCCATCTGCTGGCTAGAGCCAATACTGTGGTATCGGACATACTGGAGAGGCCCCCCAAGAACAGAGCGGCCAGTAAGCTACAGTAAGAATACCCTGCTGGACATCTTCCGACGTCGGAACTGCACAGCCTTCAATCAGAATGTCTTTAGACGTCAGACAGTGGATTGGAAAGGGTTAAAATCCCCGCCTGCTGAATGGGCTGCCTCTGATTGGCTGGGCACTGTAACCAATCAGAGGCAGCTCTCAGCTATTGAATGACAGCTGAGAGCTGCCTCTGATTGGTCACAGTGCTCAGCCAATCAGAGGCAGAACTTGCCCATTCAAGTATTCATGAATTGCCGGCAGCCCATTGCTTTGTGGAGAACCTTACATTTATCAGTGTTACACCTCATTGCCAATTTTCTGCCCCCAACTCATCCAGGTCTATATGTAACCATATACAGGTCTATATGTACCCGTATTCTGTCCTCTCTTGTGTTCATCTCTTTACAGTTTTGTGTCAGCTGCAAATATTGATATTTTACGGCACAATCCTTCTACCAGGTCATTAATAAACATACTAAAAAGAACTAGTTTTACTACTATATTCAGTAGAAACAGTACAGTATTTTAAAGGGATTGTCCAAAACCCGTATGGTATTAAAGGGATATTCCGGGTCATTTACTATTGATGACCTATGCTTAGGGACGAGACGTCATCATCAGTGGTCAGGGCCAGAAATGTAATAGACAGCTTGACTCCCATTCAACTCAATGGGACTGTTGCCTACTATCACACTTCCAGCTGTTCACTGCAGTCAGCGCCAAAGGCGTAATAGAAAGCATTGCCCGCAGAGGTCACCTGATCGGTGGAGATCCCCAGCAGTGGACCACGCCAATCAACTATTTACACGACCTTTCCTGTGGATATGCCATCATTAGTGAAAGCCTAGAATGTCCCTCTAATTCTACTATTTCAGTGACCAGTAACATTTTGGTAACATACTATTAAAAAGATACCCCATTTGGCTGACCCACTGGTCGGTGTAATAGTTGTCAAAAATGTCAAACCTCTGCTGATGCAATGCGCACAACCTAGGAGCCATCGTCGCTCGGGGTACACGTACCATCACTGGCAGTAGACCACATATGTGCAGGCGCCCAGGAGGAATAGAATCTGCAATCCACCACCAATGATGGTGACTTATGTCTACACATTGAGCCACAAAGGCTCCTAGGCCGTGTAAGTGACATCAGCAGACGTTCGGAATATTTGACAACGCGGACATGTGACCATCAGATTGGCTGAACTGGGAATGTTTTTAATGGGATTACGAAAATGTTACTGGTCATTGTCATAGACTAATTAGTACCACCTATGGGTCTCAGATGGCCTTGTTAGGCTAAATTGACATATCATTCTAGCCTCCATCCTGGGATTCTGGCTAGAACACCAAAAATGACATCCAGATGGAACCCCGGATGGGACCATAGGCTTTCATTACCAAAATGAGAGCAAGTTTCCCTTCCTTCCTGGGTGGACAGACTAGCATAGCTGACTAGACCATTAGACCTTGCACAAATGTTGGAAGGGAGTAGAGTCGGCTCAGATGGAGAGCCAAGCTTTGCATCCTTTGTACTAATTAAACTTTATGGTTCCATCTGGATAGAACTCTGTGACGCCGGCTATAACGCTATGTGAATGCCTCCTCATTAAGGCAAATCTTCCTGAAGCCACAAACTTGATGTGCACCAAAATAGACACTTTGGTGCTCCAAAAATCTGGTGCATAATACGTATGCGCCAAAGTTTTTCTTTGTGGGTGATGATTAAAGAGCCCCCGGACTGATAGAATCCCCATTTATGTGCCCTATTATGGCATGTTGACCCCTCTGGTAGCTCCTTGTATTGTTTTCTGGAGTTGGAAGGTGGTCCTGCTATAGGAAAATGGGATCTATCTAAAGTAGACAACCCCATTACCTAGAGGGCCTCCATAATGAACCTGCTCATTAGTCATAAGGCTGCAAAGCGCCACAGGGTCAAATTGTATTAGACAAAGTAGCCAGCTGCAAAGACCCAAGGAAGAAAATAATGCTTTCAGCTACTTAGTATTCTTACTTGTCAATGTTATACTGACCAGCGCTCCATTAGGCTTTGTCAGATCCTTGGCTGCCATAGAAACCCATATGTGCAGTATATCTGGGACTGGTGATACGGAAAACTACTGTAATCTATGTCCCTGGTTCCTTATATGCAGTAACTAAAGCCATATCAGCTCTCATGATGTTATCTGCTTGGCCCCTCCCACTTCTAGGTCTTTCCGGCAGTCAATCACACCAATAGATTCCTTCCATCCTTCTTCTGTGCTGAACAAGCTTCATTACAGGGAGGCGGTCATCCTCTTTGAGCCCCAAAACTACATTATGGAGCTGAAAGGTAATGGAACGGGGAGTCCAGGGAGCTTTCACCAGGTGCCCCATAGCTGTGCTGTGTCCGCGAAGTTGTGCACCAAGCATGACTCTTTACAGTTGGCAATGGGTGTGCACTGATGGATATCAATTAACAACTACCTTACTAGCTAATGAAAGAGATGTAAACACCTTTTAATAGTAAGAGATGCAGGCAGAGTGAGTATTTAATATGGTGATGCTCTTTATTTTTCTTCTCCATTCGGCCCAGACCATCCTGGCAACTTGTCCCGAAGACTGCAGAGTTTGCTGCTGAAACATCTTTGGTAGGGTGACATGATGAAGCGTGAAACACCAGACCAAATGAATGAGACGTCATCTATGTAGCGATCGTACTAGACGAGAACTGCATCAAAGGGAATGTTGTTGCAAAAACGGAAGCGTCGTTCCCACCAAGCCAGAAGAATTATGGCGATGGATGGGGAGAAGTTTGCTTCCATACTGGCCTCAGTACACTGACAAAAAACATTGTAGTTGTCTCTCATTGTAGATCTTTAGTGTCTTGAATGTAACCAGGAATGTTAGGGGTTGTAAGAGAGCGTCCGCCCCCCACACAGGGTCTCATTGTGAGAACCAATGGCTGCCACTATTGGATGAAAGGGAGGGGGGGGGGGAACAGGTTTATGGGTGGTGAATGGAGAATTAACAATATAGGATGTTGCACTTTAATGCCTTCTGCCTGTTTGGGTGTGAGAACATCCAGACTACAGCACTAATATGACGAAGTACTAATGGTGGACTACTGTGTTACCACCTCTAATATCCCTATGTTTCAGCAGATTGGGGGCCTTACAATCCCATGTAGCACCCCTGAAAGGAGCAGATGTGGTAGGGAGGTGTCTATGCATGTATGAGGCTATTCCTATGGGAGTAGAGAAACTCTGGGCGGTTTCAGCAACTTATATGAACTGCACTGGTTTCTTCCTCCTTGGAGTGTGAACTGGGAAGAAGGGGACCCCAATTCTCCCGATACCTCAGTTCCTGGAATTGGAACCGCCACATATCACACATGTATGGCTTATACTTATAAGCCATGAATGTCTCAGATGGGAATACCCCTTTGAAGGGGTTTTCCTGGCAAATACTCCTGATCTCCATGTTAGGTCCTCAGGTTAGGTCATCAAGGGTTGATCATCTGGGGTCTGCCACTGTCAGCACCACAATAGACGGGACAGTGGCGCAGAAGCAGTTAGCTCTTTTGCAATTACAAGCGCTACATAGGGGTCGGAGCTAACTGCTTCCACCGCGTGTCCCTGTCTATTGTGGCGCTGACAGCTGGCACTCGATCAGCTGTACCCGAGGCGATCAACTATTGATGACTTATACTGAGCATGGATCATCAAAAGTATTTGCTCGAAGACCCCTTCAACTTTTATTGTGCCCCTTGGGATTGGTTCACTGTGACACTGTGGCCCCGGGACACGTTGTGCTTCCCTGAAATTGAAAATCCATCAAATGTGGTCTAGATCTTGGATGGTCTTCTCCAGGAGGTGGGCTTGTGGAGAGGTGGCACTTTAGAATACACCCAGTGACACGTAAGGGAATCTACGTGGCGTGGCGGCACTGTGCCTATTCCGATATCTCTACCTGCCGCCTATATGTTGCGGCCAGTCCTCCCATTAATGACTTGTTTATGCAGTAACAGGATTGAAGGTATCCTTGCTGCGGACCTAGAAGTGAGTGAAGGAGTTGGCAGAAGTCTGGAGTAAAGCAGGGAACCATTCCAGGATGCTGCAATGAATAGCTTTCTCCTAAAACAATTAGCCCAAATGCATTACTGAGTCACTTGCAAATGCATGGGCTGGCGCAGGAGTGACCTCTCAACCTACTGTACTGCGTTCTTGATGTATCCGAGCCGCACCCCAGCCACCGCAAGCAAAATGCATGGGCCAAGCAAAGTGCATGTGTTGGAAATAGGATGACCAGACTCCCATAAGGCTTCGCAAGAGCTTCTCTTTGCAAGGGATTGTTAAAATACTTGGCGAATAGCTGAGTCAAGGGAGTGGACCTGGCATGGAATCCTGGGTAAGCAAGCTGGGCAGTGTCAGGCTGCATTGCACCCTCTGGGCTTATGCTCTGCTGTGCAGCAGTAAAAGCCATTCATCTCTCCCCGATGGCAGCTCTGCCTCCTGCCAGATCTGACCCCTCGCTTGTGCCGCTCGGCTCTGCTTCCTCCATTCTCTTCTGTGTCAGCAGGAGTTTGTGGAACTGAATAGGCTGAAATTAATCTGTATGTGAAGTCTTGGATATAATCAAGGAAACTCAAAAGGAAAGAAGACATCCCTCAAGACACTGCTAGAATTAAATTGCTGCTTTGAAGGAACGTTCCACCTCTGCAGTTATTAGAGAGAACATGTGAAGGAATTGCTTCTAGTAACTCCTAAAACACTACCTGGCCACAGGCATGAGAATGTCTCTCCTAGATAGAAGGTCTGGCCATTAGAACTGGGTCATTCTTAAAAGCTCAGTCACTTCCAAAGTCTGTATCCACCTGAAAATTGTCCAACACTCTTGAGAAGCTTCCTAGACTATCAGGAGACTGGGCCCAGGGCTTGTGGCCTACATAGTTCTCTACCACCACTACCAGATCCAGACTTGGTGATCTGAGACCCCTGCCATGTCCACCATTACTACTGTTGGGCCTTTCTTAAAAGCTCAGTCACTTCCAAAGTCAGTGTCCACCTGATAATTGGCTGACGCTCTTGAGAAGTTCCCTAGACTATCAGCAGACTGGGCCCGGGGCTCGTGGTCTACACAGATCTCCACTACCAGATCCAGACTTGGTGGTCTGGGACCGCTGCCATTTCCACCATTACTACTGCTGGGTCATTCTTAAAACCTCAGTCACTTCCAAGGTCAGTGTTCACCTGGAAATTGGCAATGCTCTTGAGAAGCTTCCTAGACTATCAGGAGTATGGACCTAGGGCTTGTGGCCTACACAGATCTCTACCACCACGACCAGTTCCAGACTTGGTGGTCTGAGACCTCTGCCATGTCCACCATTACTACTGATGGGCCTTTCTTAAAAGCTTAGTCACTTGCAAAGTCAGTGTCCACCTGCAAATTGGCTAACGCTCTTGAGAAGCTTCCTAGACAATCTGTGGCCTATAAGGATCTCCTCCACCACTACCAGATCCAGACTTGTTGGTCTACTGAGTGCTCCTACAGAAGGGCTGCAAAGTCTGAGACTGCTGCCATGCCCGCCATCACTACTAGTGGGTCAGACCCCAAGTAGTTAATGTAGCGCTCATCATATAGTCCATATGTGGCAATCCTGTTGGATTGCTTGGGGGGGCTTCCAAAAAAGTGTTAAAGTTACCTGACCCTCCAGCAAAACTCCAGTCACTGAACTCTCTGCATAGAGTAGGTGTAAGCACAGGCGCTACAGCCTGGCATGCAGCGGGGTGCCTTCACACGGGCGAGCTTCATGCCCGAGTTCCTTCTGATTGCCGTATGGGCGAAACTCACACATTAAAATATCATCAGCAGTTTTTCTCTCGGACTGATGCTAGAAATAGAAGGCGCTGCAGGTCCTGCTTTGGGGTGATTCTTGTAGAAATGGGTTGATGCCTTTGAACTTTGGTGCTGCGCTTTGTCTGCCACGCAGCGAGGAGAAAGATATCACTACTGTCAATAAATCCGGGAAAAAAAAATAGATTTCATATTTGCGCGACTTTTGAGCGCATCACATCGATACAAAACCCACGCGATAATCTCATTTCTCCGTGAGGTCTTGGTTATTGCGGGAAGAGTCGTTTTCATTGGTACCATTTTAGGCTACGGACGACTTTTTGATCATTTATTGTATTTTTTGGCAGGCGGGTAAACAGAAATTCTGCCATTTTTTCGTTTCACCGTTCCGCGTGCGGAATAACAGACAGGATACACTTGTAGCGCAGGTCGTTACGCACGCGGCGACACCTAATATGTGCTGGTTTGGAGGGGATTTTTTTTCTTATTTCCCTTTCTCCTCGTCCCTCCAGCGGACGCGGCGATGCGATCATCCGGTTGCTAGTTTACCGCATCCCATCCCCCCCTGATTTGGCGGGACAGTCCCAGATTCGGTCACTATCAGGCCAGGCTCACACGGGCGTATTTGAATTGCGGATCACATGTACAAATGTTTAATGCGCGGTACATCGCGGCGCCTCGGATACTTTGGCATTCGCTGTTGCACGCAGCATGTTGTATCGCACTGCGTGTTACACGCGGTCCGGCCTATTGTCCCGTATGGGTGCGTACTAGCGCTGTACATATACAAGACGTGCGGCGTTTCTACGCAGCGTCGCTGAAACCAGGACGCCTGTGGGTGACGGCGTGCGTGAGAAACACGGACATGCGCAGGTAAAAGCCGCTGCCATACGCAGGTCCACGCCGTTATATGAGCAGCGCTTTACTGGGAGGGGCTCTCTGGGATACAGAGGGTGTGGCTTAGCATAAAGGGCGTGGCCTGTCCCACTATAGTTGTACCGCAGAGGTTGGGGTCTCCACTACCCATAATGCACTGCTGGAGGTGACAGGTCCCCATAGCCCCTCCAATACTTGTTGCCCATAGCAACCAATCCCAGCCCGGCTATCATTCCCTGAGCTGTGTTGGCAGAGTGACAGCTATTCTGTGATTGGTTGTGCAGAGCGCCCTCACCAGGTCACCCGTAGTAATACATTGGCAGCATTGTGGTACATAACTGCTCCTCAGCTGCCGCAGAACCTCTTTTTAGAGAGAAAGGAGGTACGATATTTAGTGATAGGAAACCCCAGTTGTTTATGTAACAAATACGGCAGCTGAGGTGTATATTATGAGGTTCTGCAGCAGCTGAGGTGTATATTATGAGGTTCCGGAGCAGCTTAGATGTATATTATGAGGTTCTGCAGCAGCTGAGGTGTATATTATGAGGTTCCGGAGCAGCTTAGATGTATATTATGCTCTGCAGCAGCTGAGATGTATATGATGACGTTCTGCAGCAGCTGAGATGTATATTATGTTGTTCTGCAGCAGCTAAGATGAACATTATGATGTTCTGCAGCAGCTGAGGTGTATATTATGAGGTTCTGCAGCAGCTGAGATGAACATTATGATGTTCTGCAGCAGCTGAGGTGTATATTATGAGGTTCTGCAACAGCGGAGATGTATATTATGAGGTTCTGCAGCAGCTTAGATGTATATTATGTTCTGCAGCAGCTGAGATGTATATGATTATGTTCTGCAGCAGCTGAGGTGTATATTATGAGGTTCTGCAGCAGTGGAGATGTGTATATTATGACGTTCTGCAGCAGCTGAGGTGTATATGATGACGTTCTGCAGCAGCTGAGGTGTATATTATGACGTTCTGCAGCAGCTGAGGTGTATATGATGACGTTCTGCAGCAGCTGAGATGTGTATTATGATGTTCTTAAGCAGCCAAGGTGTATATTATGATGTTCTGCAGCAGCTGAGGTGTATATTAAGCGCTGCGGAATAGGTTGGCGCTATACAAATAAAGATTATTATTATTATATTATGAGGTTCTGCAGCAGCTGAGATGTATATGATGATGTTCTGCAGCAGCTGAGGTGTATATTATGATGTTCTGCAGCAGCTGAGATGTATATGATGAGGTTCTGCAGCAGCTGAGGTGTATATTATGATATTCTGCAGCAGCTGAGATGTTTATGATGATGTTCTGCAGCAGCTGAGGTGTATATTATGATGCTCTGCAGCAGCTGAGATGTATATTATGAGGTTCCGCAGCAGTTTAGATGTATATTATGTTCTGCAGCAGCTGAGATGTATATGATGTTGTTCTGCAGCAGCTGAGATTAACATTATGATGTTCTGCAGCAGCTGAGATGTATATTATGTTGTTCTGCAGCAGCTGAGATGTATATTTTGTTGTTCTGCAGCAGCTGAGATGAACATTATGATGTTCTGCAGTAGCGGAGGTGTATATTATGAGGTTCTGCAGCAGCAGAGATGTGTATATTATGAGGTTCTGCAGCATCTGAGGTGTATATTATGAGGTTCTGCAGCAGCTGAGGTGTGTATTATAGTGTTCTGAGGCAGCTGAGGTTTATATTTTGATGTTCTGCAGCAGCAGAGGTGTATATTATGACGTTCTGCAGCAGCTGAGGTGTATATTATGATGTTCTGAAGCAGCTGAGGTGTATATGATGACGTTCTGCAGCAGCTGAGATGTATATTATAAGGCTCTACAGCAGCTGAGATGCATATGATGATGTTCAGCAGCAGCTGAGGTGTATATTATGGGTTTCTGGAGCAGCTGAGATGTATATGATGATGTTCAGCAGCAGCTGAGGTGTATATTATGATGTTCTGCAGCAGCTGAGGTGTATTTTATGATGTTCTGCAGCAGCTGAGATGTATATGATGACGTTCTGCAGCAGCTGACGTGTGTATTATGATGTTGTGCAGCAGCCAGTGTGTATATTATGAGGTTCTGCAGCAGCTGAGGTGTATATTAAGCGCTACGGAATAGGTTGGCGCTATACAAATAAAGATTATTATTATATTATGAGGTTCTGCAGAAGCTGTGATGTATATGATGATGTTCTGCAGCAGCTGAGGTGTATATTATGAGGTTATGCAGCAGCTGTGATGTATATGATGATGTTCAGCAGCAGCTGAGGTGTATAATATGAGGTTCTGCAGCAGCTGAGATGTATATTATGAGGTTCTGCAGCAGCTGTGATGTATATGATGATGCTTAGCAGCAGCTGAGGTGTATATTATGATGTTCTGCAGCAGCTGAGATGTACATTGTGATGTTCTGCCGCAGCTGAGATGTACATTATGATGTTCTGCATCAGCGGAAATGTATATTATGATGTTCTGCAGCAGCTGAGGTGTATATTATCAGGTTCTGGAGCAGCTGAGATTTATATTATGAGGTTCTGCAGCAGCTGACATGTATATTATGAGGTTCTGCAGCACCTGAGGTGTATATGATGATGTTTTGCAGCAGCTGAGAAGTCAATTATGATGTTCTGCAGCAGCTGAGATGTACATGATGATGTTTGGCAGCAGCTGAGATGTACATTATGATGTTCTGCAGGAGGGGGTGTGTATATGATGACTTTCTGCAGCAGCCGAGGTGTGTATTATGATGTTCAGCAGCAGCCGAGGTGTGTATTATGAGGTTCTGCAGCAGCTGAGGTGTGTTTTATGAGGTTCTGCAGCAGTTGAGGTGTATATTATGAGGTTCTGCAGCAGCTGAGATGTATATTATAGGGTTCTGCAGCAGCTGAGGTGTATATTATGATGTTTAGCACCAGCTGAGATGTACATTATGATGTTCTGTATCGGCGGAGATGTATATTATGATGTTCTGCAGCAGCTGAGATATATATGATGAGGTTCTGCAGCATCTGAGGTGTATATTATGATGTTCAGCAGCAGCTGAGATGTATATGATGATGATCTGCAGCAACTGTGGTGTATATTAGGATGTTCTGCAGCAGCTGAGATGTAAATTATTAGGTTCTGCAGCAGCTGAGATGTATATGATGACTTTCTGCAGCAGCTGAGGTGTAAATTATGAGGTTCTGCAGCAGCCGAGACGTACATTATGATGTTCTGCAGCAGCTGAGATGTATATTATGAGGTTCTGCAGCAGCCAAGACGTAAATTATGATGTTCTGCAGCAGCCGAGACGTACATTATGATGTTCTGCAGCAGCTGAGATGTATATTATGATGTTCTGCAGCAGCTGAGGTCGGTGTTATAGTGTTCTGAGGCAGCTGAGATGCATATTATGAGGTTTTGCAGCCGCTGAAATGTGTATATTATGATGTTCTTCTGCAGCTGAGGTCAGTGTTATAGTGTTCTGAGGCAGCTGAGATGCATATTATGATGTTCTGAGGCAGCTGAGGTGTATATTATGATGTTCTGCAGCAGTTGACGTGTGTTATAATGTTCTGCAGCACCTGAGATGTATATGATGACGTTTTGCATCAGCTGAGAAGTTAATTATGATGTTCTGCAGCAGCTGAAATGTATATGATGAAGTTCTGCAGCAGCTGAGGTGCATATTATGATGTTCTGCATCAGCGGAGATGTATATTATGATGTTCTGCAGCTGGTTAGTTGTATATAATGACGTTCTGCCGCAGCTGAGATGTATAATATGGGGTTCTGCAGCAGCTGAGATGTATATTATGATATTCTGCAGCAGCTGAGATATATATGATGACGTTCTGCAGCAGCTGAGGTGTATATTATGATGTTCTGTAGCAGCCGAGGAGTTTATGTTGACGTACTGCAGCAGCTAAGGTGTGTATTTTGATGTTAAGCAGCAGCTGAGATGTATATGATGATGTTCTGCAGCAGCTGAGGTGTATATTATGATGTTCTGCAGCAGCTGAGATGTATATGATGATGTTCAGCAGCAGCTGAGGTGTATATTATGATATTCTGCAGCAGCTGAGATATATATGATGACGTTCTGCAGCAGCTGAGGTGTATATTATGAGGTTCTGCAGCACCTGCGATGTATATGATGATGTTCTGCAGCAGCTGAGATACATATGATGACGTTCTGCAGCAGCTGAGGTGTATATTATGATGTTCTGCAGCAGCTGAGGTGTATATTATGATGTTCTGCAGCACCTGAGATGTATATGATGAGGTTCTGCAGCAGCTGAGAAGTTAATTATGATGTTCTGCAGCAGCTGAGGTATCCCAGAAGCCATTGCATCAGTCAGTGGTGATCCCCTACAGTGTGTACGGCAGGGACTACCGGCCCCATGTGTGTCCGGTGATAGGGGGGTCTCACTGATCACCCCTGGGGTGCACAGCGAGATGCACAGATCTCACACATATATGCACCCCTTTCTTGTGAACAGAGTCAGAACCCAATGGCGGCCTGTCCTGTTTTCTCGCGCGCTCTCGCATCACAGCGCCCATTGTTTGCCATGGGAGAAGCTCTGCGGTCCTCTGCCGCGCCGGAACCTCCCTGCACCCCGAAGTGATGTGAGGCTGCTGTGCCATGAGCATCCATATATACGCCTGGCGTCCATGGTGATTTCACTTGGTGCGGAACGCGATATGGGGGCGGGATTCACCACCCATATCCCTCTCGCCCGTTTTCTCATCAATTCCCCTGGCAGCGCGGCGTATATATACGCCACAGCGCGCAATCCCTTCAGCCAGCATAAATCTGAAGTACTGGTTCAGTAGACATGTTTAGTAGCGCTAGCCGCTGATAAACTCCCTCCCGCACCCTTTGCCGGCAGCTCCCCCCTATGGGAGCCGCCAGTTGATCGCGACCGAAAGATACGGTAAGACCTATCTTTTCTGGCCGCATGTCACATATTCGGCCGCGATGTCCTATTATGTCCTATTAGGTTCGTTCTTACGAACGTTTTTTGCGTGCGCACAGAGATAGGTCCTGTTCTATCTTTCTGCATATTGCGCAGTAAAGGCCCCCATTGAAGTCTATGGTGGTGCGTAAATATGTGATGCGTTGCGCAATTCCGTGAAAAACAGAACACACTGGGAGCTCATTAGGCTGAAAATCCCTCTAAATCACGGCGGTGGTGCTGTGCGCACGTGTGAAGAGTACAGTGGTGTGCACCGATACGTGCAGGAATCTACCTCGCTCACAGAGGTGTGCGCAATTGTGAGCAATCACATGACAGATGCAGGTTCACAAATCTGGGAGATCATTCGCTGTACGTCGTCCTTCAGGTATAGATACAGCGCTGTCCGCCGTTAGGATTACCACACAGAGGTACGTGATTGTGACGCCCACGCGGATGTTGTGCGGAGTGCATCTAGGCTAAGCCGCCTTCAATAGTTGTCTGCCAGAGTGTATATGGAAAGACCCCTACCTTTTACCTCCTCCTGGATATATATAATATCCAGGACTCTCTCAGATGAGGTCTGACTAAGGAAGAGTAGAGGGGATAATGACCTCACGTGATCTAGACTCTCTGCTTCTCCTAATACATCCCAGAATTGGGTTTGCCTTTTTGGCTGCTGCATCACATTGTTGACTCATGTTCAGTCTATGATCTATTAGTATACCCAAGTCTTTTTCACATGTGCTGCTGCTTAGCCCAATTCCTCACATTCTGTATGTGCTTTTTTCATTTTTCTTGCCCAGATGTAGGACTTTGCATTTCTCCTTGTTAAATACCATTCTGTTGGTCGCCGACCACTGTGCAAGCTTTTCTAGATCTTTTTGAATCCTCTCTCTCTTCCCTAGTGTTAGCTATCCCTCCCAGCTTTGTGTCGTCGGCAAATTTGATCAGTTTCCCACAATTCCCTCCTCCAGATAATTTATAACAATGTTGACCAACACTGGGCCCAGGACAGAGCCTTGTGCTCCCCACTTGATACATTCTTCCACTTGGATGTGCAGCCATTTATGACCCCTCTTTGAGTACGATCACTCAGCCAGCTGTGAATCCACCTAACATTTGCCTTGTCAATCCCAGATTTGGTCATTTCATCAATAAGTATGGTATGAGATACTTTGTCAAATGCTTTACTAAAGCCAAGATATACTATATCCACTGCATTTCCCTGATCAACCCAGTCGGGGATTCTGTCATGGAAGGAAATTAGATTAGTCTGGCATGACTTGTTTGTTACAAACCCATGCTGGCTCTGGTTAATTACTCCATTCTCATCCAAGTACTTGCATACATGCTGTTTAATAATGTGCTCAAAGATCTTTCCCGGTATAGAAGTCAGGCTCACAGGCCTGTATTTTCCTGGATCAACCTTCTTCCCTTTTTTGAAGATAGGGACAACATTTGCCCTTTTCCAATCTTCTGGGACTTCTCCTGTTCTCCAGGAATTTTCACAGATTATGGTGAGTGGTTCAGCAATTACCTCTGCTGCTTCCTTTAGTATCCTAGGATGTAATTCATCTGGACCTTGAGACTTGGATTCATGTAAGTTAGCTAAGTGTTCCCTCACCATCTCTCTGCTTATATATAGCCTGCATTCTTGTATTCCCCCAATAGCACAGGGACGATCAGCTGATGTTACATCTACTTTCTGAGAGAAAACAGATACAAAATAGGAATTTAAAAGTTCGTCCTTCCCAACATCGTTCTTAACCAATTCACCATTTTCATCTTGTAAGCGTCCAATAGCATCTCTGACTTTTCTTTTGCTTTTGACCCCCAAATCCTTTTTATGGCTTATGGCCTCTCTTACAAGCCTCAATTCATTATTAGCTTTAGCTTTTCTGACACTTGCCCTACAGTTTCTGCAGACCCCATTATATTCTTCTTTAGATATCCCCCCCTCTTCCCATTTCATAAACATGACCTGAGGTACTATACACAAGTCTCTGTGTTATTACTCCGCAGTAGAGACTAACGGTGTGTGAGAACGGTGGCGTCACGACGTGATATAGGATCTTTTAACCATACTATAACTAGCTGCCCTGTCCCCTCTCCCTGCCGGTTGCATCTGCTCTATTTTCCTGTGTATATTCTCACTTAGGCTCCTGCTAGAAGTCTATAGGAGGTGCGCAAATGTGTGCACAATACATAACAAATGCGCAATACGCTGCGGAGACCTGCCGGGAAAAGCGCACAGCGGGACCTCATTAGGCCATTTGTGAACATGGCGTGCCTACGCAAATATTTGCTCGCTGCATGTGATGCGGCAAGTGAGGGGGTGATGGGTGCTGCAGAGGAGATTCTGCCCCTGGAAGTCTGCGGTGCATCACTGCGGTGAAAGGACAGCCCCAAGCAGGGATGTGTGCGGAGGCCGACTCTCCTCCCGCCTTTTGGGAATCAGTCTGAACCTTCTAGAAAAGCTATAGGATGATGCAGCACTACAGAGAGCTCCTAGGGCTCCTGCCCACGGCCGGATATGTGCTACGGATTCCACAGCGGCCGTCCGCACCGCGGATCCGCAGCAAATAGCGCCCATGGGAAATTGAGCATGCTATGGGAAATCGATTCTTCCTCTACTCTCGGTTTGCGCAAGTGGATTAAAAATCGAAGCATGATCCCTTTTTCCACGGATTCTGCATGGACAGCTTCCGTTAAAGTCAATGAAAGCTGTCCGACGCCGCTGCTGACAGAGCTGGATTCTGCAGTGTGCAGGGGGCCTTAAAGTGGCGGAGGCCGCTGTGAAGATGAGCAGCGCAAGAACCCATATCCCCGTACTGGAGAGCAGCCGAGAGGCTGGCAGCAGGAGGCGACTGTTCCCTGTGTTGGAAGCGGCTGAGGGCCCAAACAGAGAGGCCAAAAGGTCGTACAGCGCCCACATGCGGAAGAAGATGATGGTGGATACAGATGATGGCGCCATGATGGTTATGGCGCCAGTTACTGTATGTCACCGGAATAAAGGAGCCATAAGGCGATATTTACCACTTCCTTGCGTAATTTCTATGTGTTTGTACGCACGGCGACTTTTCTCTCAGTCGACATTGAAAAATCGCGGCGCCTCCTATTTTCTGGACTCTCTCAGACACGTTCGCTGCAGACGCGAGGATTCTCGGTTCCCCGTATTTGCACATATGCTAATGGACATATCCTGACAGTAAGATGTGACGGGTCGGATGTGATAGGATCGCACTTTGGTAGTTGTGGGAAAGTCGCCATTTTGCTTGAAGTAACATTAATAAAAGGCGTCATTTACCGTCCGCGTTGCCTACGGCAACCAACCACAGCCCGGCTTTCACCCTGGCATGACAATCTTGTGGCTACTCCCACAATACGGGCGTATGTCGCCCACGGATGCATGGTGCGCGGTGCTGTAAGCCCATTGATTTCTGTAACCGCAGCGCGTCCTATTTTGGCGCGTGTTACGTGCGGAATTGAAAATGGCTTAAGTACTGCCAGCAATTCCGCATCAAAATCCGCGGTCAGGGCGAATGATGGACATTTTTGTAATACGCAGAGCATAAAACCCAATGATGTCACTGAGTTCTTTCACATACGCCTTTTTTTTGCACGCTTTGCAGTTGTGCGCAAAAAAAAAAAAAAATAAGACCTGCACTATTTTCCTGTGTATTCTTGAAGTCTATGGAAGGCGCACAATGCGCTGCGCAAAACTGAGGGGGAAAGAACACATCTGGACCTCAATAGGCTAAGTAGCCTTTTAAGTCAGGGGAGGGGAGGGAAGGGGGCGTCGCACGAACAGAGCCTGCGTGCGCAAAAGCTACAGTACAATACGCAGACACGCTTAAATCAGCCTCCTTCACTGCGCAAATACACGGCGCTGAAATGTGCGGATTTACGAAGGAGCCCTTAGACCTGCGGATTTTGGTGTGGAATTTGGCTGCGTCCTGCGCCGTAATTCAGTTCCGTGCGAAAGGACGCTTAAGGCGCGTTCGCACAGAGGTATTTTCTATCTGTACGCAGCTTCGGGGCGCTTTCAGACCTGCCATAAATTGGCGCGATGTGAGAGCGAGTGAAAACTCTGAATGATGAAACCAATGATTTTCAATGGTTTCCTTCCCATCTGCAAAGTTTTCAGTCAAGCGATGTCGCGATAAAAAAAATCGCAGCGCGTCCTATCTTTCTGCGTTTTGCGATTTTTTTTTCTCTACCCGTGTTTCCATATGGGACCTCCTTTTTTTCGCATCGCAACGCACAAACTTGCGATATTTGTACGATGCGTTTTAACATCGATTTGGTACCGCTGCATCCGATCTGTCAAAGTGACGCATTAGTAACCATCCATGGTGAACGGGGTCAGGAAAAAACGTGTCAGAATTGCGCTTTTTTTGGTCACCGCTTCTCTAGACAAAATGTGATAAAAAGCGATCAAAGGACTTCTGTGCTCCGAAGAGGAACCAATAGGAGCTGCAGGACGTCCCGCAAAAAACAGGCTCACACAACTATGAAGATGGAAACATAAAAAGTTACGGCGGTCCGAAGATGGCGGCAGGAAAAATTTTTTCCCAAAAAATGTTTTATCTTTCAAAAGTAGTACAGCAAGAAAAGCTATAAATGTGGTCTAACAGTGACATCACGGCCCGCAGGATACAGCGAGCAGGTCATGTGTGCCGCATCGTGCACACCGTAGAAACAAGATTCCGAAAGATGGCAGGATTGGGCTTTTTTTCCATTTCAC